>NW_006777649.1:579118-588327 GCF_000442215.2 Lipotes vexillifer | reverse complement strand
TTCCTGCTTCCCTGCTTCTATAAGTACCCTGTCCCCTTCCCTGGTACCTATGTGACCTGCCTCCAATCCAGATTCTTCCATGACATTTTTCTTGAATTCCTTGAATTATTTAATCATAACAACAATCCTGTGATGTATAGGTCTCATTCCCATTTCATGAATGAGAAACCTGAGGTCCACGGTCAGACAGCCTGCCAGAAAGAGGCAGACCGAATGTTGTCTCCCCAGCTGGAAAGAAATTCCTAGAACGCAGTCATCACATCTTTACCCCTTTACTTTATCCCACAGAGGACAGCGTAGTGCTTGGTGTACAGGTGCTTAGTAAATGGTTTTTAAACTGGATTTGAGTTTGAGAGTAAATTGATTATGTCTCTGTAGTTGGGACAGCAGCCAGTTACATATTCTTTACGTGGGAGTTTGAACTTGGGGCTCCCTCTCCACATATTGAAGCCAGGTTCTCCTACACCCACTAGGGTTTAAAGCTACAGGGGTGCTGTCAAAAGATGTGCTTTTTGCAGTCACTTGGAAATCGTACCAGCTAATTAAGAGCATGACCCATTATTTATTCGTTCATCCATTCATTTGTTTACGTGTTTGTTTTTTACCCTTTAACCATTCAGCAAGTATTGATTAAGCAGCTGAAACCTTAGTCATGCCATGTGAGTTGGTATATGACAGCATCCAAATGAAAAAAGTATATAAGGGGTTATTAACATTGGTTATCAGGGGGAGGGGAGAAGTAAGCAAAAAACAGACAATTCAAAATATTAAAGTTCACCACATCCATGATCTATATAGTATGATTCCTCCTGCATGTGTGAATTGTGAGAATTCAACAAACAGAATGGTTATCAAAATATTAATGATGGTTATCTCAGGTTGACGGAGCTTTTAGTAATTTTTACTATTTATATTTTCTAATGTACGACAGTTTTCAATAAGTATTATGCATTGTTTACATACTAAAAATTATAAAACTGCTATTGGGGTGAACTATAATTCATGGAGTGTCTATTATGTGCGAAGAACAGGCCTCTGGATATCAATGTAGTAAATATTCACCTGAGTTTTTCCTTTTACTTTGAAGTCACATTAATAATTCTTCAAATGAAAATCAGTTGGAACCCTGGAAAAGTAGTGAAAAGTGGACACTAGTAATTGTCACATTCTGTAACAAGAATTCCATTCAAGTTCTCGTACCTGTAGGTCTGGGTGAAAGGGCTTTGGCAATGAGCTTGGCCCTTAGGTTCAGGGCCCCTTTGGTCCTGTCTCTTGGCTTAAACAATAAGGGTAAGATGATACCTGAGTTCAAGCAATCATTCCATCATGGGGCGGGGGAAGGGTCTGGATGAGTCAGTTAAAATCAATTGCAGTGATGGAAAAGCCATCTAAGAAAAAACATCCTAGAGCCCGTGGGTCAGCACCAGCCCCTCTGCACATGAAGGATCTCACAGTCTGTATTTATTGACACAGAAGGTGGTTTTAATTACCCTGAAGGAATTTCTGGCATGTTTTGCCAAAGCCAGTCTTAAAATGTTTAATCAGTGGTTTAGTGACAACCAGACCCACTGGAGAGGCCTGCACTTGGGGGGACAGCTGGTTCAACGTGTAGTGTATTGCAGAGTGGCTGTTAGTAACAGAGCGTGGATATGTTTTATCAGAGAAGCAGAAGCAGGAAAATGAGATGATCTTGGCTTTGAAAAGTTTGGCATGTCTTATGTCTGAGAAACCTTGGTTTCCTTCCCAGTCGTTGACCATGATCTAAGCATCCTCTGTAACCTCTGTTTTGGGTATACTGAAGGTAAACTTTGGTAAGATGATCCAAAGCCAGAGTTTGAGTGACTAATCAAGCAATCAGCTTTATAGCTTTACAACCAGCTTTATAGCTTGAAAACAAATACAGGCACAGGGAGAATTTAGACTTTTACCTGTTCGTGTTGACCACAAAACATTTTAAGAAAAGAGGTATAATAGGAAAAGCAGGATGTTGGTGTCACATCGCAAGGCCATGTTAATCTATCAGATAACTTAAGGGGGAACCATAGTCCAAGATAAATGAAAGGGCACCAAAGAAATTGTTTACTTGATTTTTTTATACAGCAGGTTCTTATTAGTTATCTATTTTATACATAGTAGTGTATATATGTCAACCCCAGTGTTTACTTGATGTTTATCTCTTTGCTCTTGAACCTTTTGGTTGAATCCTCTCAGTGAGATGTAAAAACAATCAATAGTACTGAAATACTATCTTTTATTCATCTCTCCAGATTTAACTCCAGATGGAGTTTCTTTTTTTCTCCCAGCATAAAAATGCCCTTTTTCCTGTCTGCTGTCACTGCTGTCCCAAGCAATCTACATATAGGCTAATTTCTGCTCTGATGTAGACATGTGAGGGTGAATAACTTGGCACCTTGAAACCTGAGTAGGAATCTAAAGGTATCTTTGGCAAAATATAATGAGCCCCCATTTGTTGAGCCACGAAGAGTGTCTCTGTCATGTTTAGTGACATAATGGTTTGCCGATAATCCTTTTTGCTTGCATGGAAAGGTTTCTCAGCCTATTTCGTAGGAACATTCACTGACCTAGGGATTTGCGAAGGTTATAGAGAAGTGAGGTCATTGGAAATGAATCCCTCTTAACCATCGAAACAACTGAGCAAATAGTTCCATGGGTGTTCTTGCTACAGCTGCTAATTATTAGTTTGAAACAGTCCTCTTCCTCTTACCTCTCAAATTAGTCTGTCAGTAAACCAACTTAGCTAACCAGGTTGATACATTGACCGCCAAATTTTAGGCGAGGAAGGAGTTACATAAAATAATAATCCCATCTCATACTTCTGAGATGGGTTTTATATTTCTGCAAAGTATTTTCACAGCTCTTATCTACTGTGCACAAAAAATTTGGGGAACGAGTTTTATTTTGTCTCATTTTCTCAGTGAGAAAACAGATCCAGTGGAGCTAAGCAGCTTGCCCATGATCACATAGCTGGTTTGTGGTGGAGACATGACTGAGGTCCAGAGATTCTGATTCTGAAAACAGAGCTCTTCCCATGATATTAGAATACTAAATAAATCAACTTTCATTGAACTCTCAACTAGATGAAATCTTGCAGTTTTGGGAAAAGGTGTTCATTTTTGCTGACTCTCTCTGTGAGATGTTGGCCACCTACATGCTTAGCACAAGGTTCTTTGGGTAGAGCAACGTGGCATGTTACCCTTGGATTGTTGGGCTTGGGTGTGGGATATGTCTTATTCCTAGGGTTGTTCATTGTTACTATTGCCAAATGGGCAGGTTTGGGGGCCACTCTCCTAGCCAGTGGTGCAAGCCTCAAAGAGGTAGTGTTTGGTGATTATAAAGATGTAGAGAAATCAGTGAACTTAGTTCTATTTCAAGACTGCGTACGGCACCCAGATATCTAACTCACAAATATCTGCCGTATGGAACAAGTAAGAAGATAGGTAAGAAAGACAATGAATTAATCATCACTGACACCATCCTTATCCCTGGAAACTTAATATAAGGGAAGGGAAGTTAAATTTACTGAGTGTTTTTCTTACCTGCTCAGTACATATTTTGCTTCCTTTACATTTAATTATGTGAGCAGTGTATTCTTTATTAAGAAGATGGGCTCATTACTTAGATCCTCTAACTATAGTTACCCATATGTGAAATCATGACAGTGGTAACCACCTTCCATGGTGTGGTAAGGATTAAGTGAGATAGTAGTTGTACAGTGGTTAATTCAGTACCTGACACAGATTGAACATTCATTAAATGGTTGTTTGATTGTTGGCTGTCTTTAGTATTTCTAGAAGCCTTAAATGGTCCTAAGTGTTATTTGCGCTGGGCCAAGCATTCTCTCTGCCCTCCAAATCCCTAGAGTTCAGGATTATACTAAAAAGATATACTCAAAGGATTAAGAGCCCTGACTCTGGAAACCACTGGCTTTGTTTCCTGACTCCATCACTTGCTAGTTCTGTGACCTTGGGCAAGTTATTGAACCTCTGTCAGCCCAGGTGCCTCCTCTTTAGAATGAGGTTAACAATGCTTAACTTCCTAAGGTTGCTGTGAATATTAAATACTACAGTGTATATGATGTGCTCAGGACCGTGCCAGGTACATGGTGTGTAATAATGGCTAAATAATGTTAGGTTGTCTTTTCATTCATTCAGTTATTCATTCAGTTATCTGACTATCCTGAAGCAAAATCATGACTGTCAAAAGATGGTTATTTTGGTTACAGAACAGAGGAGAAGTAAGTTAATACCTCAACCTTAATCTTTGATGTGGTATCAGTTCTGGCTGGTGGTGATTGGTCCCTTTTAAATCATAAATACCGCCTCATATAATAATAAATGGAATCTTATGAGAATCTAAGCCAACTGCTGGTCTTTTCTGAATAAGAAATAAAGCATTAGGAAACAAAAATCCATTATCTACTCTAGGCACCATCAGTAGTATAGTTTTTAAAGGTAATAGCTTTGAGATATTAAAAAATTAATGATAATAGATTAATTATAAACCTCTCTTTCTATATTAGTGGTATGTTGAAGCTTCCTATTAAGCTTCCTATTATGGCTTAATTTCGTTGTTTTTGAAAGAACCTTGCTTTATTTTTAGTACTTTTTATATTGCCTTATTCGTAGATTCTGCCAGAGTATAATCTTATACCTGTGAGCACTTTGAGAGAAAGGGAGCCTCTTCTAATCAATGATTAGAAGTCAAATGACTTGCCCCTGTTTCTGAATAGCCCCAATTGCTTAAAAGTGGTTCTGTGTATCAGAGCAGTCTCTCTTTTTTTTACCCGTTGCTCCTAGCACTACACTATGAAGCCTTACCTCAAAGCTTGGTCCTGTGCACGTGATTCCTCTTCCAATAAAGATAGCTCTCCTAACCGCAGGCCTCCCCCAAACTCCCTAGATGCCCGATGGCTGCTGTTTTCCACTCTAATGCTATTAGAATCACCTGAAGTGTTTGTTAAACACAAATTGCTGGGCTCCCCCCAGAGTTTCTAATTTACTAGGTCTGGGATGGGGCCTGAACGTTTGCTTTCTAATGGTTTCCCAGGTGATGCTGCTACTGCTGGTCTAGAGCAACGCTTTGATAACCACTGCTCTTCAAAACCCGAAGGCAGCCCACTTGCTGTTGAGGAGGCTGAAGCACAGAGAGGTTTTGTAGTGTGGGTGGTGTCACCTCATTAGCCTGGACTTTGACAGGTCAGGGGCAACCTCACACAAAGATGCTAGAGAGGAATCTGTGGAGTGTGTAACGCACCTGTGTACGTTAACAAACGTGGAAGCTTCACTACCTTATGGCATCTGGATCTGAGCCCCGTGTTTGTCACAGAACCCAAGGGAGAACACAAGACAGAGAACAGTGGCACGGTAGCGAAGCATGAATTATCCAGAGGAAAGCACCTATGGAAACAAAGGTATTAGTATGATTATTTGTACCTACTCTTGTTAATAAAAGAGCAACATGGAAGGGTCGACCAGTTCCCATTGCTTAAAAGTTGTTCTGTGGGTCCCAAATCCATTCATTCTCATTTGAAGAAAAAAGTGTAGATCGGAAGCATCGCTGAACTTACTCTTCTAAGAACTTAGAACATGTTTTGATGACGTGCGTTGGTTCACAGCAAAGACAAATAATAATTAGCCAAGAAACTACCAGGAGAGAGGGATTAGGCTAGATAAGAATAGACCCTACCTCATAGATGCTTAAGAGGTATGCAGAATAGGCTAGTGAACCAGACAGATATATTCACTGTTCTAACAGATAAAAGGGTTGGGGTCAGCAGACGAAGACAGACAATATGGGCTTCTATACTGGAATCCCTTTCAGCGTAACCCCTAAACAGTCCCACCTGATTTGGAGGAGGTAGCGTGAAGACATCTGCTGGCTTGTTTCTATTTATTTCTTGAAACAGTACAGGGAGACTCTTTAGCTTGAGAGCCTCCACATTTGGCTGTATTTTGGGGACCCTGGAAAATAAAATTTAGTGCAAAAGAACGATATATTTTTATTTAAGAAAAAAGAATCGTCAGAGATTTTCCCTTGAGGTGGAATTTGTAACAGAGGCAGGTAAGAACTCTGGGACGGAGCAAAGAGTAAGAGATTCAGAAGAGAAGAGCTCCTTTTGAGAGGAGGAATGGGGAAAGAAGAGTTTCCAAATAAATATTTAGCATAGGGAAGTGAAATGAAAAAGGTGGTTAATGACTTAGTGGGAGAAG
Source organism: Lipotes vexillifer (assembly GCF_000442215.2). Lineage (NCBI taxonomy): Eukaryota > Metazoa > Chordata > Mammalia > Artiodactyla > Lipotidae > Lipotes > Lipotes vexillifer. Next base: position 582,097 of record NW_006777649.1, on the reverse strand, counting down.
AAAAGAAAGAGCAGATGTGTATATTTATATGTATGTATGTATGTATGTTTATGCATGTTCTCCATCATTCTATGAGTAAGGCTGTGTCAGGCATTGGTGTCCCAAAGGTATTATGCAACTTTAGCTTTATACATTTCTGTAGACTCCATACAGGTTATATTTTTTTTTTTTTTTTTTTTTTTTGCGGTACGCGGGCCTCTCACTGTCGTGGCCTCTCCCGTTGTGGAGACGGGCTGCGGGAGGCGCAGGCCCAGCGGCCATGGCTCACGGGCCCAGCCGCTCCGCGGCGTGTGGGATCTGCCCGGACCGGGGCACGAACCCATGACCTCTGCATCGGCAGGCGGACTAGTTTAGGGTTTGGAAAGGATTCTAGGGTTATATACAAGTACGCGGGCCTCTCACTGTCGTGGCCTCTCCCGTTGTGGAGCACGGGCTCCGGAGGCGCAGGCCCAGCGGCCATGGCTCACGGGCCCAGCCGCTCCGCGGCGTGTGGGATCTGCCCGGACCGGGGCACGAACCCATGACCTCTGCATCGGCAGGCGGACTCTCAATCACTGCGCCACCAGGGAAGCCCCATACAGGTTATATTTCTTAATGTGCTTTTAAAAATAAGATAATAGGAGAGCAGGGTTTGTTTTTAAATAATACCTTGCAGTGCTTGTGATGTGGAGTTCAGCTCTTTCCTTGCTATAGAAAAATTTACATTTTTCTGACTTATTTTAATGATGGGTTTATGTCCGTTATAATTTCAATGTACTTTTCTTTCATCCCTGTCATCCAAGTCACATTTTCAATGCATTCTAATACGGTATTGATTGGAGGGCTGAGCTTTATTTGGTTTGTCCTCAGATGACAGTACTTTAATGAGCTAAGACTAGCTGGACTTTGAATGGATTTCCCTGAAGCTTCCACATTTATGCCCTCTATACCTCCTCCAAGAGGGAGGGAGAGGGAAGGACTAAAGTATTTGGTCATGTTTTGCGGGTCTGCATCATGTCGGACTCAAAATTTCCAAAAGTACTAAAGCTGCAAGTGAGAAAGAGACAGTTCAGAGTGAGAATTTTCAGTGCTTGCTTGGAGGAAGAATAGCAAGGATGAATATTGGCTTTTCATCGTGTCTCATCAAGTCCAAATGTTTCTGAAAAATACCTTCAAAGTTAAAAGACGGTGCCCTTGGACTTCCTTGGTGGTCCAGTGGTTAAGACTCTGCGCTTCCAGTGCAGGGAGCCCGGGTTTGATTCCTGGTCAGGGAACTAAGATCCCACATGCCGTGGGGCATGGCCAAAAAAAAAAAAAAAAAAAAGATGGTGCCCTTTTCAAAATGCTCAGGGGTTGGTGACTGTAAGCACATGCATAGTTTGTGAATAAGCATGAGGTATGAAATGAATGAGTGTGTGTGTGTGTATTAACATCAGTGCCATTTGAGGCATTATTTTCACAAGTTAAGGTACTTTCTTCAGAAACGGACTCCATTAGAATTTGGTTAAGATTGCCTTGAGTTTTCAACGAGAGGTGAAGATTATGTAATAGCAGTATAAGGCATGAAGTCATGTGTTACAATCTCTGATTGCCCAAATTGTGCTCCAAGGAGAAATAATACTTTAATATGTAGCAGCAGATTGGTATGAAAGGAGTCTGCCATTCATTCTTTTATTTACTAAGTATTTATTGAGCACTTACTATGTGCTGTGCTTTGTACCGGGGATGTGAGAGTATAGTATACATACCTGGACTCTTCTGTTAAGGAACTCATGCCCTAGTGGGGGACACAGACAGGACAACAGCCAGTTATTATGTAGTCTGAGAAGTTCTGTGATGGGGGAAGGACAAGGGACTGTAAGATGTTGGGGGAGGGCTCAGAGGAGGGCTCATGATGAAGGAGATGGCTAAGCTGAGACCTGATGATTGAGGAGGAGTAAGGTGAAGGGACGAAGGATGAAGTGCTCCAGGTAGGGTGGATGGTATGGTCAGAAGATAATGGGTTAGTCCTACCTGACTTAGTAGTTGCTTGACTTCAGAAAAAAAGTCCATCTTGGAGATTTAGTTTCCTTATCTTCCTGCGGGGGAAGATAGATGGTGATTTCGGTAGTTGCAAAGATGGTGGTCCTGACGGGTGGTGGGGATTCGGCGGCGGGGGGTGCGGAGAAAAAGGTAAACAGTAGCAGTTCACATTTCCTGAGCACTTATTAGGTGCCATGTTTAAGTATATTAAACATTTTCCATGCATTAATTACCTATCAGAGTTTTACAATCTCTGTATGAGGTAGGCACCCTTATCTCTGTTTTACAGGTGAGAAAAGTGAAGTTCAGAAAGGCTACGTGACTCGCTCAAGGTCACCCTGCTAGTAAGTGGAAAAGCCAGGATTTAAAAACAGAAGTTGACCCTAGAGCCCACATTTTCTATCATTACTATGCTGTTCATAATCTAACTTTTTCACAGGGCTGATGGAGAGATGAGTGGGGCAATTCATTTGAAAGAGCTTTTTAAACTGCGTGGAACTCTGGGCTGTCGCTGTACGTGTTGAGCTGAGGCATGAGTCCTGTTCTCGGCAGCTAACCTAGAATAAAAAGAAAAACTGCGTTCAGCCATATATGGGCTGCTGTTTCTTGCCTTGTTAGCAACCCCTCTAATTCCATGGCCTCAGCACGTTAGTAGTCAAAAGTGGCTTTCCCTGGGGGACATGTTTTGAAGCAACAGAACATTAGATGAGATGGACCATGGATTTGCTCCCAAAAGACAGTTGTTGTATTAGAAAGTCCTCAAACAGGACTTCCCTGGTGGTGCAGTGGTTAAGAATCCACCTGCCGGTGGCGCAGTGGTTGAGAGTCCGCCTGCCGACGCAGGGAGCACGGGTTCGTGCCCCGGTCCGGGAGGATCCCGCATGCTGCGGAGCGGCTGGGCCCGTGAGCCATGGCCGCTGAGCCTGCGCGTCTGGAGCCTGTGCTCCGCAGCGGGAGAGGCCACAACAGTGAGAGGCC
>NW_006777649.1:571015-578304 GCF_000442215.2 Lipotes vexillifer | reverse complement strand
AAAAAAAAAAAAAAAGAATCCACCTGCCAATGCAGGGGACATGGGCTCGAGCCCTGGTCCGGGAAGATCCCACACGCTGTGGAGCAACTAAGCCCATGCGCCACAACTACTGAGCCTGAGCTCTAGAGCCCGTGAGCCACAAATACTGAAGACCGCGAGCTGCAACTACTGAAGCCCGTGCGCCTAGAGCCTGTGCTCCGCAGCGAGAGAAGCCACAGCAATGAGGAGCCCACGTACTGCAATGAAGAGTAGCCCCCGCTCGCTGCAACTAGAGAAAGCCCGCGCGCAGCAACGAAGACCCAACACAGCCAAAAATAAATAAATAGTAAATAAGTAAGTAAACAAATAAATAAATTTTAAAAATAGAGAGAGAATGTGTTTGGGAGTGTTCCTCCCTCTGCTTAAAAAAAAAAAAAAAATCCTCAAACATTTGAGATCATTAATCTCTGTTAATCACTCCATGCCCACTCTGATTGTTCGGCACAAAATGAAATGGAAGCTTGGCAACTATCCAGTTCTTTTCAAGATCGTGGCTTCTAATATGGATAATTGAAAGCCCCAAATGAACTCTAAAAAATTCTGGAGTACCTGGTTGACATAAATATATATATATATATATATATATATTCTCTGCCTTGCCTCCACTTTTTTGCCAAATAGACTCTCTTCCTGTCACCTCGATGTTTTTGAAACTTTCCCCAACATGCTCCTTGCATTTGTCTGCATTCTAATCAGCCACTGTGTTGTGAACTTCGGGCTGTCTGCACTAGTGTCACACAAGCAGGTCCGTGTTGCTGGCCAATGCATTAGCCTCCGTTGGGAGTAATTGAAAATGTTCAGAGAGAGGCAGTTGCAAACTCTTTGGGCACAGAGAGCACATCTCCACTCCAAAGGGAGTGGCTGGTTGTAATCTAGTGTAGGGAGATCCGCAGTGAACTAAAATAATGAATTCTTCTGCGTTATAGTTCAATTCCAGAGGCTAATTGTTAGTTTGTTTAAGTCCCGCTTGAGGCCCTGATAAGGGGGTTTTCCCTTTGGAAGCTTGATTGAGCTAATGTGAAAGGCAAGACTGTAATTCAGATATACTAGTGAAATGCAAACAGTTTCGTGTATTAATGGTCACTAATGACTTGTAATCAAGCTATGATTTGTTAGGTTGAAAACAAAGACGCAATTAGTTTATTTGTTCAGGGGTGTACATGGAAGAATTTATCAATCTGCTGATTGTTCTTTTCCGTTGGAGAGGATCGGCTGGAGCATTCGACTTGAGCTGTGGGACCTCGGGGCTGCCACTGTCTGTTCCTGAGATTCTCCCAGCTTCCTGACCAGCACCTCTTAAGTCTACCACCTTCATCAAAAGGGGACGAGGAGGATAACTGTTCTGGTGCCCTTTTTCTGTGGGCTTTCCTCTTGCGAATCAAGCCCCTTCAGTACTATTTTTTCTCTTTTTGCTCCACTCTGGTCCCAAACTTCAACTAGTTGATTTTCTCAAAGTATGACCATTCATTCAGCAAACATGTAACATGTAATTATTGAGGGCCAGTTATGCTCCAAACACCATCTTAGGCCTTAAGTTGTATAATGGTTTTCAAGAGTCTTGACTCAGTCTTTGCAAAGTTTACAGTCTTTCCATAAATGTCTTTAAAATTTTCTGCGACAGTAACTACTCCTTTCAGTGCTTATCACTAAAACCCAATGAAGACTCCTTTGGCATGAAACAGATGCTCTGTTGAGATATGCATCTTTGAGAACAAGGCACTTTGATCCTTCAGGGTACACCAAAACTGGCACTAGAGATTTTGAGGGATTACTCCTTAGAAAAGATATACCTGATGTCTTCCCTAATCCTTTATTTAACCCGAGGAAGTAAATACATTTACATTCTTATGGGAGGGACTTCCCTGGTGGCACAGTGATTAAGAATCCACCTGCCCACGCAAGGGACATGGGTTCGAGCCCTGGTCCGGGAAGATCCCACATGCCACGGAGCAGCTAAGCCTGTGCGCCACAACTACTGAGCCTGCGCTCTAGATCCCGCGAGCCACAACTGCTGAGCCCACGTGCCACAACTAGTGAAGCCCGTGCACCTACAGCCCATGCTCCACAACAAGAGAAGCCACTGCAATGAGAAGCCCGTGCACCACAACGAAGAGTGCCCCCCGCTCGCCACAACTAGAGAAAGCCTGCGTGTAGCAGCAAAGCCCAACACAGCCAAAAATAAATAAATAAATTTTAAAAATAATAATAAATCCTTATGTGAGACCATGACATTAAGACATAAAATCCTTTCATCCTTCATCAAGTGGAAACACTCTGATCCACTTGATACCACAGAGCAATAATGATACAGGTTATCCCGGTGAGACATTAGATTACTTGAGATCATGTTGAGACAATGGGAATGATCGCACTCCCATAGCACATGACTTCTTTCCTCATCAGAACTAATCCCACACTCACCTGAAATTCACTAATCTGAAAGGACTATCAGTCTGTGTTGACTATCTCCTCCCCTGGAAGGTGAGAACCTTGTGTCTCTTGCTCAGCATTTATCCCAGGGTCTAAAACAGTGCCTGACATATAATAAATATGCTCAGTAAATATTTGTTGAATAAAATTCAGGCACAATGATGAGAGCTTGAAAGCTAATAGTATCATGTGGGATTTTGTGAGAAAAAGCAAAATTACTTGATGACAATGATCTTAAGAATTAGGACTGGTAAACAACTGATGCCATAGCTGACCTCATCTGTGTAGGATTGTTTTTTACGTCCCTTTTATGTTCACTTCCATATAATATCCATTTCAATGCATTAATGACCCGTACGATAAAAGGGACTTCCTATACCTTTGGAAACTACTGGAACCTACCAATGATATTTCTTATACTCATCACAAGGGTAACCAATCAAATTTCTAGTGTGAACTGTCATATTCTTCAGAATTCAGTGAGGGACGTTGACGTTGAGGGACGCCTTGGCAATAGTGTAGGTGGATGGTGTGGTCACTTTTCATTCATTTATTTAATAGAAATTTAGGGGACATTTATTGTGTGCCAGGCGTGGGGGTTAGATGCCAGGAATATGGAGTAACAAGGCCATCTGGGGAAATACATTAACCAAAGAATAACAAAGATAAATATACAGTTGTGACTGTGACAGGCTCTGCAGAGGAAGAGTTTGTGGTGCAATGAGAGTGACCTGGACAGGGGACGCGCCCCTGGTGAAGAGGGGATTGGGCTAGATCCTGAAGCGGTAGTAGGAGTTAGCTGTGTTGAAGAGGAGATGCAAAAATATATGTATGGTAGTAGCAGTAAACAGAGTGTGTGTCCAGAGAAGTGAAAGGTGACCCATGTGGCTTGAGTTCCCACAAGGTAAGCATTAGACAGAAGCCAGATCTTGCAGAACCTTGAGGGCATGTGAGGACTTTATTGCTTTTTATCCTAGGAGTCAAAGGAAATGTTAAAATATTTAAATGTAGGGAAGATGGGGAGCAGTGACCAAATTTGTTTTTTGAAAAGATCATTCTGGCTGCAGTGTAAAGGGCAGAATGGGAACGATCCAGAATAGACTGACAGAGACAAGTGATTTGGTCATATGAAACTGATACAGAATCTACATAATATATGCCCACGTGAGGCAGTCCCCATATAAAGCATGTACCCTTCCAAGACATTCAAGATGAGCTTCTCCATGGTATAATATAGACCTCTTCAAGTCTCCTCTGTGTCATTCACACACACCCAGACATAAATTAGCATCATTAATGCAGCAGAGTGTCACATTAGCGCCCAGTTCCCCATCCAGCTGATGTATGGCTTGAGCATCTTTCCCTTTGTGCTTTCCCCTTCTCCTTCAAAGGCTGTTCTCAGGTCTTATTTTCCTTCCCAGAAGTGTGAGATTGGTTTTTCTGCTGTGCTGTTAGAGTCATCCACCACTTAGGGTCTAATCCGCCGTGGCTTTGTTCCTGTTTGTCAGGAACTTCGAGCATATATTAAGACACTATACAGGGTGGAAGCTGTATTTTGACAATGATTATGCCCATTATCTGTTTTAATACATGTAAATTGCTGTGGAGAAACAAATCATTTTATGCCACTTGAATCCTTTTTGCGTAGCTTAGATGTATTACTGTCATTTTCCCTTCACGAAGGTGAATAAACACACTTAAATCAGACCTTGATTAGTGCACCCTCTTTTGCTGTTGCCCTAATAAATTGTTGTGAGTTTAGTCTTTGAAATCCATATTTGGTGACATTTGTAAATTCATCTGTAGTCCCTTCCAGAATTGAAATTGATTGGTAAACCCAACATGTGTATTATATGTGGCAAGCACTGTACTTGGGGTACAGCCGTGAATAAGGAAGAATGCTACCTTTAAGAAGCTTACAGTCATTGGCCACTGTTGGCGTGGGAATTTACAGATAAGCAAGGGCAGAAGGTTAGAGTGATCCACGTGGTAATGGATCAGAGTTGGAGACATCAGAAGGAACTCCTGTTTAAGTTTATATAGATACACATGATTGCATAGGGAAGTATTTATGTGTAGATACACGTAGGTAAATATAGATACATATATTTATTTCTGTGTCAGCTGAGAGCACCTAAAAGAAATGACACCCCAGTTGCAACAGGCCCACCTAGCACCCAGCTCTTGATTTCTAAAACCATTCTCCAGTAAAATGACCCTGGAATCCTGGGAGAAGTATCTGGTTTGGGGGCTGGAAAAGAAAATATATGAGATGACGTCGGAGTCCCTTATAGTCCCAAAATGTAAGGAAGTGCTCAAAAAAGAAAAAAAAAAAAAAACAACCCGACATTGATGAGAGTGTGTCCGAGTGACACAGGAGCTGACTGAAGGAGTTCCCAGTGGCTCCAGTGGAATAATTGGAATAAAAAAACATAGTAGTATTGGATTATATCCCAAAGTATAAAATAAATATCCATGGATCCATACTGATATGAAGAATTGAATAAATTAATAAATGGGAGAGAAGAGAAAAATCTCCCTTGTGGAATGCCAAATAAGTTATATAGAAGACCCAGCCTCAAGGAACATAGCAAGTAGGCATAATTCCCCGTTCCTTAAGTGTGGGCTGCACATAAAGACTTCTTTCTACAGAGTAAAGATGAGGAAGACAGGGGGGCAGGGACAGGAAGCGTAACTTTACAGAGGAGAAACCTGACAGACATTACTTCAGCGAGTGATCAAGGTCCACATGAAGAGTCATAATTCATGTTGATAGTAGGCATCCTTGATAGGATGTGATGACTATGACACTTTGTCACTTTCTCTGTGATCTTTGATCAGGAGAAAATCAGACAAATGGCAAGGAAAGTCTGAGAAACTGCCACAAGAAGTGGAGCCTAAGGAAACGTGACAAGTGTAACATAGTATATCCTAGAAGGGATCCTAGAGCAGAAACAGGACATTAGGTAAAAACTGAGGAAATAGGAATTAAGCTATGGACTTTAGTTAATAGTAATATATTAATACTGGCTCATTAATTATAACAAATGTCCTACACTAACAGAAGACATTCATAATACGGAAAACTCTGCAAGAGGTATATGGGAATTCTCTGTGCTACGTGTTTAATTTTTCTGTAAATCTAAAACTGTTTTTAAAATTTAAAGAATAAGGAGCTTATAGTCTAGTGAGGGAATCCAGTAAGCTAGTAGGCAGTCATAATACAGTATAATGAAGGAGGATGTATAGAGTGATTGGGAGAAACAGTAGGGCATCTAATTGGGCCTTCAAATCCTGACATGACCACTTTGGACAGTTTACTTGACCCTCTGATCTTCTGTTTCCTCATCTCTAAAATGGTGATAAAACCTGCCGTGAATCAGTGTAGACTGTGAGGTCAAACTACAGGAACTCAAACCCCCAGCTACAGAGCTAGGTGGTTTACTAAATCTATCTGGACTTTAGTTCCTCATCAGTAAGTAGAATAATAATAGTACCTACCTCAGAGAGTTGTCCTGAGGTCTGGGGTAATACCTGTGAAATGCTTAGAACAAGTCTCGGCACACTGCGCTAGATAAATGTAAGCTTATACTGCTGCTGTCAGCTCACAGATTTATGGTGAAGACTCAATAGGGTGATCATGGAGAGTACCTAGCACGTGCCTGCCATGTCATAAGCCCTGTGGTGGTGGTGTGATGGTAGTGGCGGCAGCAAGAAAGAGGTGCTGGAGGTCAGGAGAATGCCCTCCCCTTGAATCCTACACACCAGACACAGTGGTCTTCTCTAACCCTACACTAAGAACAGGATAGGAGTTGATGAGATAAAAGGAGGGTGATGGGTGTGGGCTCTAGCAGAAGGAACAAATGTCCAAAAGCCAAAGGAAGTGTGGCACTTTTACAGAGCTTTATAGAGTTGAGAGTGGCTGGAGTGTGGAGTCTAAGGAGGGAGAAAGAGAAGTAAGTAGGGCCAGCCTTATGTCAGGAATTGAAGACTGGATTCAGGATTTGGACTTTAGCCTAGGGTCACCATAAAATACTGGCTGTTGTTTGAAAAAAAAATCGGTTGGAAGTGGAAGACCATTTAGGAAGTTATTCCACTTGTACAGGTGGAGAGATCATGGTAGGGAATCTGGAAGTCGAGTTAAAGAATTTGAAGTCTAACAATAGGGCAAATACTGACTGTACAATTTTGTGAAAGTCTTTTTCTGCCTCAGACATATTATAGTATGTGATGCCTGGACAATTTCCTAGTATCTGCATAAGATTTAAAAAGTGTATAAAGCAGAAACTAACACACCATTGTAAAGCAATTATACGCCAATAAAAAAAATAAATTAAAATAAATAAATAAATAAATAAACCTCACACTAAAGACCTATTTACTTCAATTCCTATAAAAAAAAAGATTTAAAAAGTGTAGGATAATGTTAAGAATTTTAGGTAGTGACTTTGAAACATCTACATACTTTCCACCCCTAATATGTACCATGATAGATAATTCTTTTAAAAGCCATAAACATAACAATCAGCTTAACTCTGAAATGCTCTAGACCAGCATCATCCAATAGAAATGTAATACAAACCATGTGTGTAACGTTAATTTTCTATAGCCACATTTAAACAATTAAGAAAACAGGTGAAATTAATTTTAAAAATACATTTCACCAATATATTGAAAAATTGTCATTTCAACATGTAATCAGGATAAACTATGAATTAGTTATTTTATATTCTTTTTCTTATCTTGTCTTCAAAGCGGTGTGTATTTTTTTTTTTTTTTTTTTTTTTTTTTTTTATTCCGGTCTCTCCTCTCTTGTTGCT
>NW_006777649.1:567547-570987 GCF_000442215.2 Lipotes vexillifer | reverse complement strand
GTTGCGGCCTCTCCCGTTGCGGAGCACAGGCTCCGGACGCGCAGGCTCAGCGGCCACGGCTCACGGGCCCAGCCACTCCGGGGCACGAACCCATGTCCCCTGCATCGGCAGGCGGACTCTCAACCACTGCGCCACCAGGGAAGCCCCTGGTGTGTATTTTATACTTACGGCACACGCCATTCACACTAGCCTCATTTCACGTGTGCAGTAGCCACGCGTGGCTAGTGACTGACTATATGGGACAGCTCAGGTCTAGAGCTTTCAACTCCTAGTCAGAAAATCTTTTTAGCTTTACACTTGCTGGTGAAATCTTTTTCAAACATGTTAGTCAACATTTCTGCCTTAATACCTGCACAAGGGAAACTGACTGTAGTGCACATACTCAAATTGCTTGTTTCTTTCACTCAATTAATAGTTAGTGAATGCCCAGTATATGGTAGTGGAACACCTACTATATGAGCATTGGTCCTGGTTTACACACTGGAGTTCTAATTGTGAGCTGACCCTACAAGTTGCCTATCCTTCCTGGAGGTTAGAAGGTCATGGAGGAGAAAGGCAAATACAAAACAAAATCTAGTACATGAGGTAATCATAAATTATGCTGTGATGAAAACAAATGAGAGATTTTTGCTTTTATTTCTTTTGCCTTAAGAGACAGATCCAAAGAAATATTGCTATGATTTATGTCAAAGAGTGTTCTGCCTATGTTCTCTCCTAGGATTTTTATGGTTTCAGGTCTTACATTTAGGTCTTTAATCCATTGTGAGTTTATTTTTGTAAATAGTGTGAGAAAATGTTCTGATCTCATTGGTTTACATGTGGTTGTCCAGTTTTCCCAGCACCGCTTATTAAAGAGACTGTCTTTTCTCCATTGTATATTCTTGCTTCCTTTGTCATAGATTAATTGACCGTAGGTAACTGTGTTTATTTCTGGGCTCTATATTCTGTTGCATTGAACTATGTATCTGTTTTTGTGCCAGTACCATGCTTTTTTGGTTACCGTGGCTTTGTAGTACAGTCTGAAGTCAGGAACCATGATACCTCGAGATTTGCTTTTTTTTTTTTTTTTCCCCTCAATACTGCTTTGGGAATTCAGGGTCTTTTGTGGGTCTGTGTGAATTTTAGGATTATTTCCTCTAACTCTGTGAAAAATGTTTTGAGTATTTTGATAGGGATTGCATTAAATCTGTAGATTGCTTCAGGTAGTATGGACGTTTTAACTTAAAAGCTTTTGTATAATAAAGGAAGCCATCCACAATATGAAAAGAAAACCTACTGAAGCGGAGAAAATATTTACCAATGATATGACCAAGATTAATATTCCAAAATATACAAACAGCTTATACAATTCAATATCCGGAAAACAAACAGCCCATTTAAAAAATGGACAGATGACCCATATAGACATTTTTCCAAAGAAGACATACAGGTGTCCAAAAGGCACATGAAAATATACACAACATTGCTAATCATCAGAGAAATACAAATCAAAAACCATGATGAGATGTCACCTCACACCTGTCAGAATGGCTATCGTCAAAAAGACTACAAATAACAAATGTTGTTGAGGATGTAGAAAAAAGGGAACTCTTGTACCCCGTTGGTGGGAATGTAAATTGATACAGCCACTGTGGAAAACAGTATTGAGGTTTCTCAAAAAAACTAAAAATAGAACTACTGTACGACCCAGCAAATCCCACTCCTGGAGTTTCCGAAGAGAATGAAAATAATGATTCAAAAAGATACATGTACCACAGTAAGCAATAGATGAATGTCCATCAACAGATGAATGGATAAAGAAGATATGGGGTGTGTGGGGGTGTGTGGGGGTGGGGGGTATATAGACGTGTGTGTGTGTGTGTGTGTGTGTGTGTGTATATGTATACAGACAATGGAATATTACTCAACCATAAAAAAGAATGAAATTCTGTCATTTGCAACCATGTGGATAGACCAGAGAGTATTATGCTTAGTGAAATAAGTCAGACAGAGAGAGACAAATGATCTGTTATCACTTACATGTGGAATCTAAAAAATCAAATGTATATAACAAAACAGAAACAGACTTATAGATATGGAGAACAGACTAATGGTTACCAGTGGGGAGAAGAAAGCGGGGAGGAGCAAGATAGTGGTCTGGGATTAAGAGGTACAAACTACTATGTATAAAATAAATAAGCAACAAGGATATGTTGTACACCACAGAGAAATATAGACATTATTTTGTAATAATTTTAAATGGAGTATAATCTATAAAAATATTGAATCTCTGTTGTACGTGTGGAACTAATTCTGTAAATCAACTTTACTTCAGAAGAAAGGAAGGAAGGAAGGAAGGAAAGAAAGAAAGAAAGAAAGAAAGAAAGAAAGAAAGAAAGAAAAAGAAAGAGAGAGAGAAAGAAAGAAAGAAAAAGAAAGAAAGAAAGGAAGAAAAAAAAGAAAAGAAAAAGAAAAGAAAAGAAAAAGAAAAACAACAATGGGAGACTGAGATACTGGATAACCATGGTGGGACAGCTTTAGATAATCTCAGTTGAGGTGACATAAGATGGAAAATAAAGGGTGAAAGTGAGTCAGCCCTACAAAAATTTGGAGAAAGAGTAGATCAATTAGAGGAAATAGCATGTGTAAGAGCCCTGAGGCTCTTGACGGAATGAAAAGAAAATGATGATGGCTGAAGGTTGGTGAGGGGAGGAGAGAGTGGCGTGGGATGAGTCTGTAAAGGTGGGCCGAGGCCAGGTCTCCTGGGACTTTGTAAGTCATAGTAAGGAGCTGTAATATTGTTCTAAGTGCTCTGAAATCTAAAGGATTTTAGGGGAAGAGATTTGTTCATTATAAAGATTTCCCTAACCTCAGATCACTATGTAGATGAAAGGTAAAAATTCTGTCAAGTGAAAGGTGGAAGAAAGTTTGTTCTGCACACCTCACAATGTTATTAAAGAGAGAAAGATGGAATAAGGTATGTGAAAGTTCTGTGAAGAGTATAATGATTCATAGATGCAAAGTGATGAAAAGAAAGAAGTGTAGGTGCTAAACCCAGCTGTTTTTGTTGGGCTCTTTTCACAGTGGAATTGCTTTTGAGCTCTTCTTTGTCATGGAATTGCGTTTTTCAGTGTCCAGGGTGCTTTGTGAATGGCATCTCAATTTTCTTCTCCAAAAATTAATTTGCACAGAGTGGAGCTAGGGAGGCAGGTCTTCCACCCTGACTGTGGCTTCTGGATTTCCAGATATGTGGTTGGCTGTTTCTGAAACGAATGCTCGTAGGTGCATAGTGACATCTTGGGGGTCCTGCCAAGAGCTTGTTAGTGTGTATGAAGGAGGAGCAAGAATCCAAGGAGGCCAGGGAAGAAGATGGCCTTTTATTTGTCTGGCATTTTGGAATATTTTAATACATCTTTTGAAATCATTATCTCATGGTCATGATAATTCTGTAAAATAGGTGA
>NW_006777649.1:566320-567537 GCF_000442215.2 Lipotes vexillifer | reverse complement strand
AACCGAGCAGACACCTCCAAATCATATAAGAATGCCGAGGCTTTGAGAAATTGAGTCACATGCTTAGTTGTGGGCAAAATGGACAGTGAGAGTATATCTTCTAACTTGCGCTTTTTTCTCTCTTGTGACAGAACACCAGTGACTTATCTGATCTTACAGTCCATTACCAAGCGCCCCTTTTAGGAACGTATAAAATAGAATCTGAGTTCATTGGGACTACATTTCCCTTGGGACTACTTAAAACCTAATCTCCTGTATTCCAGTGCTGCTAAGGGAGACAGTTTCATAATCTGTCTTATGATAAAGGAGCTTGATTGCAAGCCCCAAAGTAACTGGGTTTATGTACCTCTCCAGGTATACTGTTCGGTACACTACCAAGTGTCATCAAATAATTAATAAAAATGATGGAATCAAGACCCTACTTGGTCATCATTCACAGTCTGACACCTGGATAATTTTCAAGCATTAGGACAGAAAGAATCTGCATTTAAAAATTATTTTAACCTAATTTACTAATTGAGAGTCTAGGAGCCAAACTTTCTAATAGTTAGTACTTGGTTGTTATTAGCAGATAAGAAACATGGACTCTTTTTTCAGGTGTGTCATTTTTTTCTTTTCTTTGACTTATGGTTGGAGTGTAGTCTTTTGGAAATGATATAAATAGAAATTTGACCCTAGTATATTTAAAATAGAGGTTCTTAAACTTTCGGAGGGGAGTGGCGTCAGGAGGCCACATGAAGCCCTTTGAAAATTTGATGAAAGCTAAGCTTCCTCTCCACAGGGGAAAAAAATGCTAAGAAGGCCATAAACATACAATGGGCCATATAATTTGAGAGAGATCATAGGTTCCCATGAAGTTCATCCCTCAATGGCTGATCAAGCATTTCTAATCAGGAAGATTGAAGAAAATTGCTGTGAACAAATATGCAGAACTGAGGCACAAATGTGCAGTGTTTCAAGGGGAGGATATTGTATTCCATGCCAGAAATGGAGTATGGTTGTTCAGGCTTCAGAATGACATGGCTAGGGTATATGGATGAAGCCCTGTTGTCTCAGAGGGCTCACCTTGAATTTTGTCCAATCCCTATAGGATTTAGAATTTTCAAAGCTTTCTAACCTCAAACCCCTTCTTTACTAGCCTGATCTGATTCCATTTCTGGCCAGTAGCAGGGGGAGCACCAGCTGTCTGGGTTGTGATTGCCTCTTGCCCACAGGAA
>NW_006777649.1:558470-566310 GCF_000442215.2 Lipotes vexillifer | reverse complement strand
GGAATGGTGGGGCAGTGGTTCTCACAATTGGAAAATACGAACAGTGTGTTTAACCTGGGCTTCTCTTTTCCTTTTTTGGGAGGTGGGTGGTGAGAGGGGGAAACAGAGCCAGTTGGACAGAATAGCTCTTTTAAAATTGGTGCAGTGATGCCTAAACCAGTTATCTTTTACTCAGGAGTAGTTAATGCTGCCTTTTGGATGAGATGCAACTCGGGTACAACTTGTACCTCGTGAATAATTCAGGAGTGAAGAGAGGACTCCATGCATTCAGACAGGGGTGTTACTGCATCTAGCTTCTGCTTTGAGTTTTGGTGCGTTTGATTTTTATGTACAGGGAGAATAGAAGACCTTGAATAGTCTCCCTAATCTTCAAAAATATCAGCTCAAATCCCACTTTTTCCCCCAAAAGCCTCCTTGACTACGTCAGCTCTTCTGAACCCCAATATTAGAGATTCTAATTCATAATTTAATGCTTAAAATAGCATATTGGCCACTATTATTTAATGCATGTGTGCCGTGTTTCTTTTCCTGGTTGTAGCCTCCTTGAGGGTAGGCATTATATCTCTCCCACTAGAGGGTAAGCTTCATCAGGTCAGGGACACATCTAGTTCTTTTATGACTCTGATTTCATCACCATGTCTCATGTATTATAGGCAATAAATAGATAATTTTGAATAAGCAGTTCTAATATTTCAGCCTCATTTATAGCTCTGATTTTAATGCTACTTATACCGTACATACTGGTAGTTGAAAAGAAAGGCAGTTTATTTTTGCATAAAACCAAATTGGAGTCAAAGTAGGACTGTTTGAAGTGGTTGAATCTGAGGCTGATCTTTGAAGTTTGGCTGTCGTGGTTGATGGACCTCCCAAAAAACGTGGGGTATTTGGGAAGTGGCTAGGTTTTATGAAACTCTCTGTTGGTTTTATTTTTAATTATGTCCTAGAACTGTACTTTGAAACCACAAGTTGACTCACAGGAGAGATTGATTTGGTTATTCTAAAGACAATGAAAAGAAACGAAGATTTGTCAAGAAACAATTTCAACTTCACCTAAGCACTGGGCTGTGTAATTTTACATATGTTATCTCATGTAATTGTCAATAGAACCCTGCAGACAATAATGTATTTTCTTCTTTTATGTGTAAAAAGAGATTCAAAGAGGTAGCTAATTTACTTGGACTTTGAGTTCTGTGAGATCCAAGTGTCTGGCACAGAGTCATTCAACTAAATGTTTGTTGAATTAAATTTATCAAAGGGTCCCCGTTCGGGCCTCAGTGGATCAAGGCTGAGTTGAATCCAAAGCTGTTGGTCCTTGAAGCCCATCCTCTTTGCACTACTGCCTTTCCTTTAAGTAGAAATTCTTGTAGAGAAAAAAACAGAACCAACATTATTATCTTTGTTTTGGTCTTGCTCTTTGCTCTTTCAACTCAGGCTACATGAGACTTGAGTTTTCAACATTTGGCCCCAAATATCATTTTCCTCTGTGTGTGCTATTTGCTCAGAGATGATGCTAAAGATACACTTGACTTCCTGGCAACAACTCAGCCAGGAACTGAGAATTGTTAGAACACACTCTTCCTGATACCCTAAGGAAGCAAAAATAAACATTTGGAAAGAATAAAGTTGCCGAAATGGTAACACTCTTTGCATTTTAGTCTCTGTCTCCTCCTCTCCGCCCCCAGGCTGGGGTGCTAGTGGCCATCCAGACACAGCCAAGAAGTCAGCAAGTTAGAACTTTATCATGTTTTATCATTCCGGTTTGCAGCCTTGTTTTTAATAGAATCCTAGCTCTCCAAGTCGCTGATGACTGTTTCACGTGGTCAGCAAATTTAAAAGTCTTTTCCTAAGCTACAGTAAAAAAAGAGGAGATATTAAGTTTTTAAAAAATTTTTATTGGAGTACAGTTGACTTGCAATGTTGTGTTAGTTTCAGGTGAACAGTAAAGTGAATCAGTTATACATATATGTATATCCGCTCTTTTATAGATTCTTTTCCCATGTAGGTCATTACAGAGTGTTGAGTTCCCTGTGCTATCAGTAGGTCCTTATTAGTTACCTATTTTATATGCAGTAATGTGTATCTGTCAATCCCAATCTACCAATCTATCCTTCCCGCCCTTTCCCCCATGGTAACCATAAGTTTGTTTTCTGTATCTGTGACTCTATTTCTGTTTTGTAAATAAATTCATTTGTACCATTTTTTTAGATTCCACATATAAGTGATATCATATGATATTTGTCTTTCTGTGTCTGACTTACTTCACTCAGTATGACAATCTCTAGGTCCATCCATGTCGCTGCAAATGGCATTATTTCATTCTTTTTTACGGCTGAGTAATATTCCATCGTATATATGTACCACATCTTCTTTATCCACTCCTCTGTCGATGGACAATTAGGTTGCTTCCATGTCTGGGCTATTGTAAACAGTGCTGCAATTGGGGTGCGTGTGTCCTTTCAAACCATGGTTTTCTCCGGATGTGTGCCCAGCAGTGGGATTGCTGGGTCATATGGTAGTTCTATATTTAGTTTTCTCAGGAGCCTCCATGCTGTCCTCCATAAGGGTTGTACCAATTTACATTCCCACCAACAGTGTAGGAGGGTTCCCTTTTCTCCACACCCTCTCCAGCATTTATTGTTTGTAGATTTTTTGGTGATGGCCATTCGGACTGGTATGAGGTGATGCCTCATTGTAGTTTTGATCTGCATTGATATTAAGTTTTATAGGGGCAAGCTCTAGTTCTTATACATACCTCCCGGCTGACACAAATACATAATTTTTAGTGTTTTAGAAATTGCATCTACTTTTTAGGACTCAATTTGAATCAGTGCTTTTTTAAATTCAAGCGCTGCATAAATAATGTTTGCTTTTCTGCCACCCACATCAGCATCAAACAGATGAAGCAAGTGATATCTTTCTGAAGAATAGTGTTGTGTAGGGCACAATTAGGGCCAGCTCCTAACTAATTAGAAGTTTTATGGAGGGAGACTGGAGGTCAATGTGTGGAACAATCTTCTGGTGTTAAGCCTATCAATGAGTGGAAGAGATGGGCTTGGCAGATGGTCCTTTCACAGGGAGGATGGCTATCCACTTTTCAGAAATGTTAAGAGGGTGGAGTGGGGAAGATTGTGCTAAGCCTCTGATGCCCCTTCTGACTAAAATTTCTGTAATTTTCACTTCCTAAGATGCCCTTTGCCTTTGGACACTAGCTATTTGTTTTTGTTTTTTATTTCAGGGAAACCTTATCAGGAGAGAGAGAATGGAGGTCCAAAGGATAGTATATAAGGAATTGTTTAAGATTTGTTAAATAAGCTAGTATATGTTCATCATAAATACGTTCACATAACACACACACACACACACAGATGGGGCAGAGGGCAGACACTTCACATATCCTGGGTCCTGTTCCCACTCCTACCTTAACTCTAAGCTGTAGTCTACCCTCATTCCTCTGTGTGTGTCTTCTCCCTGCTGTTCTGTCTGCACATTCCTCTCTCCCTCCCTTCTTCCTGGCTCTGTGATCTTGGGAAATCACTTACCTACTCTGTGCTTTAGCTTCCTCTCCTATAAAATGGAGATATGTGTGGCTCCTTTGCAAATTAATTGTAAATGTTAGAGAGAATGTATGCAAAATACTAACACGGAGTCTGGCAAGTGGGAGGCAGCTGTTTTTATTTTTCTTTCATATATTTACTCAGCAGGTAAAGACTTTAACACCAGGATGGCTATACTCTAGGCTCACTTTTGGGGAAACAAACAGAGGACCTTCTCACCAGGGGCTCATAAAATAATGAGAAAGACATTCTTTTACTGCAGGGTGGGACACAGGGCTAGGGAGGAAACTTATCCCAGAATTCAGCTCAGATACCCAGATTCCTCATGAGTCAACTTCTGTGATTCCTCTATTCTGGAGGCAATTGTTCCCTCTTTTGAACTTCGTAGAGGTGTGCTATCCAATAAGATCACCACACTTGTGGCTACTGTGTACTTGAAATGTGCTTATTTCATTTGAGATGTGCTGTGTCAGGTACACACCAGACTTCAAAGACTTAGTACAAAAAAATGCATAAATAGCTCGTTAATAACATTTTAATATTGATTACATGTAAAAAATGATATTTGGGATATATTGGGTTAAATAAACTGTAAAATAATTAAATTGTAAAGTTAATGAAAGGTAATATTTTCTTTCTTTGCTTTTTAATGTACTTACTAGAAAATTTGAAACCACATATGTGGCTCACATTTTCTCTCGGTCATGCTGTCCTAGGGCTTCACTCTGCCACTTCGTGGTCCCATGATTTTCTTCTCCCATCCCCCATATGACTCCCTAACAAATTTGTCACGTGGATTATTTTTGCTTCTAAATTTTAAACTCCTCCAGGACACTACAGTTATTATTAATGCCGCCATCTGTTATCATAGCACCAACATCAAGTCTTCAATACATATTGGATGGATGGATGGATACGTGGATGGGAACTCTATATCCTGAGGCCTGTGAGCTTTAGAGGAACATAGTCTCTTACTGTGTTTTATGCAGAAGGCAAATTTAGCGGCTGCAAACGGTCAAAAAGTCAGCTGATCTCACCAAGGTGGTACTGTGCCGATTACTCAATAAAGCTCTGACCACAAGGCTAATCAATATGTCCCAAGACTACATCTGTGTCTGCAGCTAGCTCTGTGACCTTCGGCAATGACTTGTTTCTACAAGGAACAGCTTTCAGAATGGCACAAATGTTTGTGTTTTGCAAATGACAGATATCTGGCTGCCCCTCATTAAGCAAAGCCACAGAGCCTCCAAGACACCTTCCCCCTGAAGAGTAAGAGTACAGAAGTAGGGAGAGCGGCAGTTGCTAAGGATTCATCTCAGGAAAGCAGGCAAACAGCTCTCCTTCAGGAGCTGAACAGAATCAACTCAACTGTACAGAAATAGGAGTGGAGTCCATTTAGCTGCAGTTTGAAACCGGGTCATCTCATTCTGACTCAGCTCCTTAAACAAAGGAAATCAGAAAGTAAGCAGAGTTCTTGCCATGGTTTCCAATACTATAATCTTGACAAAATACCCTCGCGTAGGAGACTTGCCAGCGCATTGCTACCATATGGTTATGGACGGGACTTGCTTTTTTGGTAAAAGTATTTATTTATTTATTTGGTTGCACTGGGTCTTAGTTGTGGAAGGCGGGTTCCTTGGTTGTGGCAGGTGGGCCCCTTAATTGCGGCAGGCGGGCTTCTTAGTGGCGGCACGCAGCCTCCTTAGTTTTGACATGCAAGCTCTTAGTTGCAGCATGCATGTGGGATCTAGTTCCCTGAGCAGGGATCGAACCCAGGCCCCCTGCATCGAGAGCATGGAGTCTTATCCACTGTGCCACCAGGGAAGTCCCGGGACTTTCTTTTCTTTATGGTTTTTTAAAATTTATTTTATTGAAGTATAGTTGATTTACAATGTTGTGTTAGTTTCTGCTGTACAGCAAAGTGATTCAGTATATATATATATACACACACATTCTTTTTCATGTTCTTTTCCATTATTGTTTATCATAGAATATTGAATACAGGTCCCTGTGCTATACAGTAGGACCTTGTTGTTATCCATTCTATATAGTAATAGTTTGCATCTGTTAATCCCAGATTTCCAGTCCATCCGTTACCTACCCCTCCAGCCCCCCACACCTGGCAACCACAAATCTGTTCTCTATGTCTGTGAGTCTGTCTTTATGTCTGTGAGTGTGTTTCTCTTTTGTGTCATATTTTAGCTTCCACACATAAGTGATATCATATGGTATTTGTCTTTCCCTTTCTGACTTACTTCACTTAGTATGATAATCTCTAGGTCCATTCATGTTGCTGCAAATGACATTATTTTGTTCTTTTTCATGGCTGAGTAATATTCCATTGTGTGTGTATACACATACATATACATATATGTATGTGTGTGTGTGTGTGTGTGTACACACACACACACACACACACATATCTCACATCTTCTTTATCCGTTCACCTGTCGATGGGCATTTAGGTTGTTTTCACGTCTTGGCTGTTGTGAATAGTGCTGCTATGAACACAGGGGTGCATGTATCTTCTTGAATTAGAGTGTTCTCTGGCCATATGCCCAGGAGTAGGATTGCTGGATCATACGGCAACTCTTGGTTTTTTGAGGAACCTCCATACTGTTAGATGGGATTTTCTTATCCCATTAGCCAGAGACATCCCCCAGTGAAGATCCTTAAGAAGTTTATGGTGGGCCACAGTACACATTGTAAGAGGTTTCACAGGAGTTCATACTCCAAGTGGGTGGGGGATATGTGTGTGATAAGGGTAGGGAGAGAGAATTTTTCCATCCATTTGAGAATTTAGCAACTGGTATATCAACTACCGTGGGCTTGTTGGCAGTTGAATGGGCAGGGAGTAATGAGCAGAATTACTTGTAGACCAAATAGTGAATTTTCTGTCAAAATTTGGAAAATAATAATGATAATGAAAATAATAGTTATTGAGTGTTTATTATGTGTTAGACATATTGTTGAGTATTAAATATGAATTCTTGCATTTATATATCACAGACAACCCAGTGAGGTTGGTGGTATGATTGTCACCTTCTTACCCAGGCTTAGGAAGTTTTTGTAACTTAACCGAAGGTGACACAGCTTACAACTGTTGGAGCCGAGACTCTAACCCAGATCATTAGGCTGTAATAACGATAATATACAGGGTATCTTTGCAGAATTAGCAGCATCTGTTTTCCTTACAATGAAACAGCTTCTGGTTAATGACATTAAGAGGAGGGGACATTCTGTCACCCTTCACCACAAATGATGAATTTTTACTGGTTATCTGGGCTATGCAACCTAAAAGAGAGAGGAAACGTGGCATGGTGGAAGGTGAAACTGGAGTCTGGGCCAGGCTCTGCCAGCTGGCCACATTTCTGGGCCTGTTTCTTCCTCTGTAGACTGCGAGGGCTGGAATACACTTTCCAAATATAATATATGAAAAAAATCATATAATAGTAAATCATATTATTGTTCATCATGAACATTTTCTTCTGCTAGAGTGTAACTACAAATGGGTCAATAGGTCCTTAAAATGTCTTGAGATCATCTTTTATTCTGATTTCTGAAATCCAGTTTTGGAACACAAAGCAGTTTGACCTTTCTGAAAAATCATAAAGATTTATGACTTTTCCTGTGGAGAGTGCAGTCAGTATTACTTACAGCTCTGAGCCTTGAGAAAGAAACCTGATAACAAGGATGTTAGGTGAGTTGACACGAGTGAAATATTTATAGCTAAACCAAAACAAAAGCGCTTTGAAATCACTCAGTTCATCGAGAAAGGCATGTTAAGCAGGGGTGAAGACTTTCAGCTCTTGATTCAGTTAGAATAATTCTAAATTTAGCTCTGCGACTAAATAGTCATGACCTTAATCAAGTCACCATTCTGTCAAAATGCCAGTGTCATCATCTGTATAAAACATGAATAATAATAATGGGACTTACCCCCATGGTTATTACATGAATGAAATGGATTATGTATGTAAAACATCTAAGACCTTACCCTTTGCATTGCACAGCCTCAGTAAGTGTTAGCTGCTCCACTTATTAGAAGGCAAGTAATTTACCATGTATAACAAGTATCCTTTTTTAAAACTCTAGATATCATAAAATTATATTTTACCATGGAGATCATTAGACAATAGATAAATGTCACCGGAGAAGTTATATGAGCATTTCCCCTGGTCTATTTTGGAGCCACATAAGCTAAAACCCTAGGATGTGGATAGAAAGGGTAATCATTTCTTAATTTTAAAGAGATAAACTGATTCATATAATGAGTCATCTCTAAT
>NW_006777649.1:554723-558460 GCF_000442215.2 Lipotes vexillifer | reverse complement strand
TTCCCTACAGTATTATGTGAAAATAAGTACAGTTCTGCACACTGAATATTATTTGGTTCTTTGGATGTCG
Organism: Lipotes vexillifer; assembly: GCF_000442215.2. Taxonomy (NCBI): domain Eukaryota; kingdom Metazoa; phylum Chordata; class Mammalia; order Artiodactyla; family Lipotidae; genus Lipotes; species Lipotes vexillifer. Next base: position 558,390 of record NW_006777649.1, on the reverse strand, counting down.
ACTATTGATTGTTAGGAGACAAGGGGATCAATAATAATACATGTTTGAAGTTGTCAGCTGTGGTGCTGTTGGGAGGATGGGAAGAGAGAGAGAGGGAAGGAGAGGGAGAGACAGAGAGACAGAGACAGACGCACGGCTGCCTGACAGAGCGCTTTGTGATCCATCTCATTACTTCCCATGCACCAGAGCTTAATGTGAAAATGCCCCAGCGAATGGAGAAGCTGTTTCAACAGGTCTTCCCCACAGTAAGTAAGGTGTCAAGGTTTCATAACCACTGGATGCCCTGAAGTTAGACACTGCCTTGTCACACTGAAGGCAAAGCCTGGGAAGAAAACGGCATATTTCCATTGCCAGTGTCCAAACAGGCAGGGGGAATTTGGTGTGATGATACAGACAGGTTTTGTTTCAAGGCAGCCTAAGAACTTGGCTTACTCAGATCCTTGCATGTGCTCTTGCTGTGACTAGTGTGAAAGGCTAAAGATGACAATGAAATTATTAGCTAGTTAGTAAACATTACATGAGAGGGAAAGTAGCACGGCAAAATCTCCCTGCTACTTAGGAATGTAGGTTAAAAAAAAATCCCTTTGTGGAATGTGCTCAGTCGAAGCGCTGCCTGCCGCACACATGTGTAAAGTGTTCTTTTTGATGATGAGCTTGATCTGTTGGCGTTGCAAGCATTTGAAAGTGATGAGCTTACGTGGCCATTTCAGACATAATGCTAGAAACGAAGTAATGAAAGCAAAAGCAGCCTGTGAAGTGTCTGCCGGAAGTAACTGGAAATGTTTTAAGTAGTTGGCTCTCTGGTATTAACAAAAGTATGACAACGAGGACGAATGTGTCTCCCTTCTCTAGTTGGGAGAGAGTTTGTGATGCGTACACCTCAATTGTTTTATGAAATGAGAGTATGGTAACAAGTCACCTAATGACCTTGGAAACAATAAATAATAAAGCTGGCACACAGAAGAGACCACTGGTGAATTATGATACGTGATACATGCAGCCTGGCTAACCGAACTGCGAGCAGAGTGAACTAATGTTTGTTAAGATTCAGGCACTGCACTTGTGCTTTATATACATTATTTCATTTAAGTGTCACATCAACTTTATTGATTATGGATATGATTATGATGAGGGACCCATAATAGCTAATTTCCATGTAGGAGTTAGCCTGTGTCAGATAGTGTGTTAAGCATATGACATAAATTATCCAATTTAGTTGTCACATTCCTATAAGGTATGGGAGATTAATCACAGTTAGCTCCATTTTACAGATGAATAAACTGAGGAATATTGATCAGATTCTCCCAGCCAGGATTCAAACCCAGATCTTTCTAACTTTTAGAAGCACTGTGCATGTAGTAGTAATAAAAATGAAATATAAAGAAATAATAAAGAAAAAGAAGAAATCTGTTGAGTGTTCACTGTGTACCAGGCACTGAACTATATGTTTTGCATAGAGTATCTTATATAACACTCATGATCCTACCATACCTATTTTATTGCTGAGAAAATAGAGGCTTAAGAACTTGCCCGCTTTTATACAACTAGTAAGACGTAGACAAAGATTGTGAGCTCACTGCAGTATGACTCTAAAGCCTAAATTGTTAACTAATTTGCCCATAACAAAAATAGATAGTCATAAATTAGGAGTATTTTTTTTAGTTTAAAAAGAAAAGAGTGCTTCTCTATAATGTCAGCACGGTTACATGAATAAATGGGGGCTCATGGGGTAGAACCTGGATTCTCTGGATAGTTTGAGACATCCTGGATTCCTTACCCATCTGTTTGAACCTGTCACCTTTGCTTCTTTTGTATAGGTCAATTTTATTTGCTTTGTTTTCAGAACTCTTTACATGATGTCTCTATGAAATAGGTTTCAGGTACTTAACACACCATTCCCCAGTTTGCCTGGAATTTCCTTAAAGTATGCAAGCAGAGAGAGTTCCCATCGCTAAGCCCCAAAGTCTTAGCTGAGTCTGTACTGCTTGCCTTTAGCTGTGCTTGGCTTCATAAGAACAATGTGTTTCTACTCATGTTGCAGATCAAATAAGAAGATATGCTAATCCCTTGCCCATTTTTTAATGATAATGTTTCCCATTGCGTACAGGCATTCCCATTCATATTTCTATACTTAAAAAACACAGAACTCATATTTTGTGCAACTTACAAAAGTACCCCCACCAGAATAATTTAGCCATTCAGTTTTGTTATGAATCACATATTAAAAAATAGTTTCCCCCTTTATCACCTGACAGATCATTAAAAATTTTTAAAAAGTAAAAAAAGGATTGGTGTTTACAAAACTTTGGTCGCAAAGAATCATGACATGACATTAAGCATAGTAGCTGTGTCACTCTTTTTTTTTGCAGTGTATTTTTCTTACTCTCATTAGAATAAAGATAAACTAAGACCATAATCATGTTAAATCACATTAAGCAGTCTTATTTTTAGTCTTTTCTTTCTATAAAGAAATGTCTAATGTGCTATTCAGTCTATTTGTTGTCCCTTTTTCTCTGTGTTAGAGAAAATATTTCTGATTCAGAAGACTGTCCAGCATCAAAGTTAAATATTTTCCTTAATTAATTACCAAATTGTTTTATTCCTGATTTTCTGTATCAGTATTTCATTTTACTAAGTCAGGGTTGTTAAGTCATCTGAATGTTTTTGTCTTTGTAACCTGCATGAGGAGTTACTTGAACAATAGAAACGGTGATAAATCACATGTAATTTGAACCAGAACTGAGAATTCCAAAGGAAAATTTTTTTTTCCTCAGAGAGTTTGGCCTGCAGCAAAGCAGGATTGTCATGTTTTTAGTGTTGTCTGTTTTGTGTCGGAAAAAAATAGATCATCTTTTTGTCTATACAGTCACTCTGTGGTATTATCTCCATCTGGCTGTCTCTACAGCCCTGGGCCCCTTAGCTCTGAGTAAGTGTGTACCAGCAGCTATTAATAGCCAAATTCTACAATAGTCTGCTGTCACAGATGGAATCTGAGCTTCTGAAGACTAAGACCATAAAAACTCATTACAAAGAAAGAGGTACATTCTTTGGCACTTAATGCAATTAAGCTATAAATAAGGAGCATTTTTAAAGGAATATACCAGCCCCCTGATTCTGGTTTGTGGATTTGGTCATTGATTTGGTCCTTGATACATAAGTTTTTCCTTTATGATGACATGTGGATCTGTAGTAATAACTGATACACTGTATGTAAAGTTGCAAGAGAATGTCTTGTTTTAGAAAAAAAAGTAATATTTAACTTGAGGGTGTAATAGAAAATTCCATCACAACAAATAAAAGGGGAAAAAAAAACTTTGAACTAAAGAATGTATTATTCATCATGGACCGTAGAATCCATGGTGGTGTGCATGTCCATGCAGGAGAGGTTGCTTCTTAACCCCCTGTGACTATTGCAGGGACCAAGACACCCACCATGAAAGAAAGCATCTTTGACTGTTTTTCTCTCTCTCTCTCTCTCTCTCTCTCTCTCTCTCTCTCTCTCTCTCTCTCCCTCCCTCCCTCTCCCTCTCCCCAAATATATCCATGGAAAGTCCCAGCTATTTTCCCCCTAGGCAAGGCAGAGCTTGCTCCCTCTAAAGGAACTGTCTTAGTATTTCTGGTTAAGAGTATAGGAAGAAGATGGAAAAAGGAATTAAAATCTATTTCT
>NW_006777649.1:552178-554713 GCF_000442215.2 Lipotes vexillifer | reverse complement strand
CTTCTTTCCCTGTGATCCCCTTGCTTCTCTAGTATTTACCAAGAGAATTAAAGGATTTATTAAATCAGATTAACTACAGTGTCATCTGTTCTATACACAGTAATATCAGAGATGCAGCGAGGCTAGGAAAATGAAAACCCAGTGCTGTGCCTGGAATTGATTCTTTATCAAAACTTATTGTATAAATGAAAGGGTGAAATTTCCTTTATTTTCTCATTAGGTTAGAATGTAGGTTTTGTGAGGGTGGGACCATATTGGTTTTGTTCACTTCTCTATCTCCGGCATCAACTACAGTAAGTATTATTGAATAAATAAATGTACCAAGTTAAAGCAGCTTGTGAGCTCTTGAAAAGGGTTCATATAAATTCCTTCTCAGCTCTGTGCTGACATACAATTCCTCAATATTTTCTTGATATGAAACCTTTAGAAAATAATGTATTCTGAGTGCCCTTTTCCCTTTTATTTCCATGTAAGTTTTTATGACCCATGCTACCATTTTTTAATACCTAAAAACAGAATCCCCAAACATGAATCTCCTATGGTACTTTGAAAGTGACTCTCATGTCAAATAGTACAAATTCATTTAGGAACACAGTTAATCCACTTGAACTAGATTTGAAATTTTCTACCAGTAGCTGTTGGGGTAACGGTGAGGGTATGGGCGTTCAGTGTAGGGTGATAATCCCTGTCAGTTCAGCTGGCTCATTTATTCATTTCTTCATTTGTTCCAACTATTACATAATCCTCTATTATGTGCTTGACACAAAGGATACAATAGTGAGTATGACAAAAAATAGCCCTCATTTCGTGGATCTAATGAGGATCCATAAGAGGATGGGGAGAAAGCAGGAATTCACCAACCAATTTCAGTGAAGTGTAGAAACTGCCAACTTGAGTTCAAATAGTTATTGAGCACCTATTATGAATCAGTCTCCAATAATGTTAAAGAAATAAGGTATAAATGTGTTAATAATTATACCTTATTAATTAATATATGTTAAATAGCTATGTGAGAAAATGGAGATACATCCCAGGACAATAGAGGGTTTGTTGAGAAATGCGTGGTATAGTTAGAGGTGATAGGAATTCAGAGAAAGATTAAATTACTAGAATTGAAGCCACCTGTGCATATTCATAGAGGAAGGAGAATATCAACTAGGTCTTTAAGAATGGAGAGGGTTTAGATGGAGATGGCATTCCACAATAAATGCAATTTTAAAATAATGCAATTGTTAAAGTTGCTGACTTTTGCGTTCTAATAGAAAAACAAAACCCACACCAAATACATCTTATCTGAATCCCTTTATGATGCAGGGAAATAACTTCTGGGTGAAGGTACTGAATTGGTCATTTGTAAGTCAGTGATTCCAGGAGCCTATTCTCCTGATTTGTTGCATCACGTGATCTGGGGAATTTACCTTGGGTTAGAACTCATAAGGCAAAGATTACAGTAAAGATTTGTTTTCATTTTCACCTCTAATGTGCTAGATAATGTGATCTCAAAAGTTCTCCAGTGTAAGGGACCTGAGGAATTCTGGCCAGCTTCTAGGTTAACCCAAGTCCAAAGAACCCATTCAGTTATAGAGGGCTGTGGGCATGATGGTTAAGAGAATAAGCTTTGGATTCAGAATAATCTGGTTTCAAACTTTGGCTATACTACTCTTTGTTGCTTTGGGCAGGTTATTTAATCACTCCTACATTAGTTACTTTATTTACAAAATGAGAGTGTTCAGATTAAATTAGATAATCTATGTGTACATAGCATGCTGACTGGGGCATTGTTTCACTGAATGACAAGTACTGGAAAGATGGCGATGTTGATAAGCCTGGAGATGACTGAGCATTTGGATCTTAATTTTTGAATGTTTTACTGGAGTCTGAATTTCGGTTTCCAACTTTGTCTGCCTTCTAGGTCAGTCTCTCCTTAAATTTATAAACTCCTAATATTCCTCAGGCATGAGATTTTAAAATAATTATCTTAATTATTCTGAATTCCATAGGCCTGTTTGGAATTAGAAAGACAACAAAAACTTTAACTGTGAATGCTGTGTTAAGAATATTTGCTGTATGTGATACCAAAAAAAAAAAACCGGCATGGTAAATGCTTACAATTTTATAGCTCATTACAGTTTTCAAAGCACTGTAAAATGTAGCATTGTACTCGACCCCCCCAAAATGTTAGTGATTGCCTGTTTTTACACGTAAGGAAGCTGAGGCACTGAGAATAACTTGACTCAATCAAGTTACCCAGCTAGTAAGTGGTGGAGCCTAAATTTGAATCCCGATATTTTAAAAAGTCCATGAGTATTTCCATGACTCTTGAGCTTACAGTCCACTTGGAGATATAGAACACTTATTTAACAGAGAGTAATGCCAACAAATTCAACTTAATATGTCTCATTGTGGTTAATATCTAAAAGTACGAAGAGTAAAAATGAGAGATTTTAGTGAGATAGCGTAATCAAAGCTTTCTAGGAAATCCAAGTCCTGTGTGTGTGTGTGTGTGTGTGTGTGTGTGTGTGTGTGTGTGTGTGT
>NW_006777649.1:543280-552084 GCF_000442215.2 Lipotes vexillifer | reverse complement strand
AATGTGTGTCTCCTGCTGAACCAAAGGGGAAAGAGCTGCTTTTTCAGCACCACGGACAGCTCAGCAACTCTCTAAAGGGTTGTTCCATATACAGCACGAACAAAGTCCTGTCTATTTGATAGCATCAGCTCTGTGAAGCCCAGGGGAGCTGCCCTGACCTTGTAATGTGCACTCAGTGAGTAATGTAAATTTAAAGTAGCAGTGGAGTTGCATTAAATGCTTATTCAGGAGGTTTCATTAGTGTCAATAAGTATGACACATTTGAAATTATTGATTTTTGTATTTTTCTCAATTTAGAGCTAGGAGAGGCTCAATTAATTACTGTGAAGTGCCTTTATACAGCTTTCTTTCTATGTCTGTTAAAGCCCATTTCAATGATTACCAGTCTATCACAGTTGAGTTTCATAAATCTACTTTTTTAGTGTATACCCTTCCTCCCCCTTTTACCCAATGCTTTCTCCCAAACTCAACTATTCAGTGTATGGCTAACCCTCCTCTGTGATGATAAAGACCAAATGGAAATCTATAGATGCTAATCCTGTAGCTATTGAAGAATGGGCCCTGGGGAGTCGAAGAGCTGACTCATAAATTAGGAAGAGTAGAACAGGGCTGCTATGCAAGCAATATCTGCCCTCACTGGCCATAAAACCAAAGAGGTAGTTGCGGGGAACATAAACTGAGGCAACTTGAGTTTGGGGCACCAATTTGGATACCTTCCCTGTAAGCTTTCCATGTGATGAACCTCTGTCTGATTTTTAAGGCAGGGGGTCGGGGGAGGATGAGACTGACTCTATGTTCTAAGCTTTTGTGCTAGAAAGAACCTCACAGTCAGTAAGCTTTTTGATCTTCAGTAAATTATGCTGTTATCAGATTTGACATAATTACATACATTCAATTAAAATCCTGCTTTCTGTAACTTCCTGTGGCATCTGATAAAGAAGAATTTGTGGCTCAGCTGCTTAAAAATGAGGAAGAGGAAAATCAGATTCGCTGGGAGAGAGCTTGGAGTTTGTGCCATGTACATCAATCCCTGAAGACCTAGGAAAGAAATGGATTCCCAGCCCTAACCTTTCAGATGGTACTTGCTTACTTGTTAGCAAGGACCAGTACAGCATAAGTGTGATTTGAGTCTTTTCCAACTTTGCTTTCTAAAATTAACCTGAAACGAAACAATAGGGACTTCTGTTTTGTTGGGGTTTACAGAGTCACTCTGCTAGATTACAGGTCCTGTTACTGTTTCATGTTATTGGGAGATCAATTCAGGAGGATAGGGAGAAAGAACCATCTCATCCTTCTGCTTGAGAAGAGTGTGTACTTGTCATGGCTAATTGAATCAGTTTCCAGGATTTTTACCTTAAAAGTAGATTGGGCATTATGACCTTGCAAATGAAATTACCAAATCATTTTAAAGTTAATCCTGGAAATTAAACTACTTTAAAGATCCCTTCTTCCCCTCTTGATGCACATTTTGCTCTTTATGTGGTATTCCCTCTAAGTTAACTCTCTGGCAACAGAGCAAGTTCACCAAAAGCAGTGACATGCAGGCTGTCAGATAAAATCTCCAGATTGAAACCAGAGCTCCAGGGGGCTGAGCTCCAAGCCAGAGAAGAAACATGTGTGACCTTTTGGTTCAAATGGAGGGAGTGTCTCTAAACAGTCCTCTGTGCCAAAAAAACTCAGCTTTCCTTGGATATAAATAAAAACAAGAGTCCTTTGTTCTCAAAGACGTAAGAATGATGTTTGGTGTTAGCTCACTTCTTCCCACGAGTTCTAATTTTGGGGACTGTACTGCTTTTAGGTTCAAGGATGTTCTATCAGTCTAGATTGCTAATGCATAGAAGGATTTACTTTGGTGTTTTATTGGTGATAAAAGAAGCTTATTCATTCATCCGTTTAGCACATATTTACTGAATACCTACTATATACCAGGCACTGTTCTAGGTGCTAGAGGTAGAGTACCCAGCAAGATCAACAAGGTCTTTCTCCGTTCTCGTGGACATTATATTCTCACGGGAGAAAAGATCCAAAAAGCAAATAAGAATTTATAGGATGGTAAATGATATGAAGAAATTAGAGCAAGTTAATGATATAATAGAGAGTATGGGCAGTAGGGAGCCACAATTAAATAGAATAGAGAGGGACGTTCTTGACACTAAGACCTAAATAACAAAGAGGTGCCAAGATGGGGAAAATCTCGGCAATGAGGACGCTCAGAGAGAAAACAGCAAATGCAAAAGCCCTGAGGCAGTAATGGGGTTGGAGAGTATGAGGAACAGAGACAAATGGGACTTGAACATAATGAATAAAGAGAGTGACAGGAGTGGTAGGCAGATCCAGACCACGTAGAAGATTAGAGGCCATGACATGGAGGGTGATTTTTATTCTGAGGGCAGAGTGTGAAGTTAGTGGAGGGTTTAAAAGCAAGGCAATGATGTAATTGGATTTAGCTTTCCAAAAGAGCTCTTTCAAATCTGCATTCTCATTTGCAAGGCTCTGCTCTAAATTGGAAAGCCAGTCCTTTTTCTGGCATCTTACTGATTTGTTATTTTACAAATTTCTTTTCTTGTAAGATAAGCATATTTTAAAAAGTACCCAGCATAGTGCAAATGATTGGACAGCCATGCTATTTTTAGATGGATTCATTTTCTAAAATGTGAGTCAATGTTGTACATGTAATATAACATTTGAAGGCTGAGTTCTAGTCTAACCTGGGCCACTAATTTACTGAGCCGAGTTACTTATGTTCTCAGTCTGCATTTCCCCATTGGTAAAATGGGAAGGTTAATACCTCGCTTGCTTACCTTGCATAACTCTTGGGGAGCTCTGGTGTGAAAGTATGCTTGAATATGCTTATTATAAAATTGAAGGAGCCGAAAGTTAAATCTATTCATGCAGTTAAACGTTTGTTGAACACAGGGTACAGGGAGTCTAAATAGTTTTAATAATAATGGTTGTCGTTTCATTGTCTTACCTAGGTGCTAGGTAATATGCACTTTTTCATTTACTTCTGATTCCAACCCTATATTAAGTGATAGGAATATCTCTATTTGTGGAGTGAGAAAACTGGGGTTCAGAGAACTTACTTTCCTAACCTAACAAGAGATGGCTGGGATTTTACCCCAGGTCTGCTTTATCTCATGCTGTGCCGTTAAATTCTGCTACATTTTAAAGGACTCCAATGCCTGGTAGGGAGACAAGGCTAAGAAAACTTGTTGGTATATTGGGATCTGACAGCCTAGAAGGGGGAGGGAACAAGCTGATTCAGCTGATTTCCTAGAGGAGGGTGGCTCTGAACTTGATCTGGAAGAGGGTAAGTAAGAACTTCAAGGGACATTAAGGAGTGGTATGATGGTGAAGGAAGAACATCTTAGGAGGAAAGATAGCCCAGACAGAGATCTGGAAATGGGAGAGAGGGGTATGGAATGGGGAATGGCAGGCAGGTTGGTGTGACTTGATGGTGTGTTCTATTGGATCTGTGCATACGTGTGTGTATGTGTTGTCTGTGGATTTTTTTTTTTTTTTTTTGGTGTTGCAGAGTCAGGGTGTGTGTGTTTTTGTCTGTGGATTTTTTTGTTTTGTTTTGTTTTGGTGTGTGGAGTGATGGTGTGGTGTGTGACATGGTGGGCGGGCAGGATGTGGCTAGAATATGCCACCGTCGAGGCAGTGGAATGACAGAAATAAGGAGGCCTATTAGGAGGCTAGTGTACAAATCCCGGTGAGAGATGGTGTGGGCCAGAATTAAGACAGTATAGAGGAAGAGACTTATTAGGGCAGTATTTTAGAGATAGAATCGGTAGGGCTTCTATTTATGTCAGGCTGTTGTTGCTGAGAAAGGGATCCAGGTCTAGGGTGGCAGTGGTGTAGATGGAGCCCTAGGAAATTAAATGAAGGAAGAGGGGGCAGAAGCAGATTTGGAGAGAAGATGAGGTGGGAGAAAATTTGGGACTCCATGATTTTGAGCAGCCTGACATCCACACGGTGACACCAGTGTAGGGGCAGGTTTGGGAATATGGCCCGGAGCTCAGAAGAGGTATAGCCTAGAGGAAGAGTGATGGGGAGGAAAGGTCCCCACACAGCATGGCCTTTCTCATCTAATATTGCAGTGCTATACTTTTGTGACTACATCACTTTCTTGTAGAGCATTTAAAACTCCTACTGAGGGCTTCCCTGGTGGCGCGGTGGTTGAGAGTCCGCCTGCCGATGCAGGGGACGCGGCTTCGTGCCCCGGTCCGGGAAGATCCAACGTGCCGCGGAGCGGCTGGGCCCGTGAGCCATGGCCGCTGAGCCTGCGCGTCCGGAGCCTGTGCTCCGCAACGGGAGAGGCCACAACAGCGAGAGGCCCGCGTACCGCAAAAAAAAAAAAGCTACTACTGAACACCTGAAGGAGTTTTTGTGCCCCTCAGAAAACATTCAGGCCTCAGTCATCCACACGTGAGCATTCATGGCAGTTTTTTTTTTATTCTTAGACTGGCTTTTCCATTCTGCCTAGCATGTTTTAAGGATATGTCCCGTATTTCCTCAAAATAAACTCATTTTAATATAATTTATCCGAGAAAAACATTGAAAGGGAAATCTTATGAGAGAGAGTTACAAGCATTCCAAAGTTAACTGGAGCTGGTATTTAACTAGTACATTTTCTGGAATTATCTTTTTTTGTCTTCCTATTCTTTTAGTTGAGACAGTTGCCCCTTGACACTTTTGGAATCTCCACGTTCAAAGTTAGGTGCCGTGTTGCAATCCATTTCGTTTCTGCGATTGTGTCTCTATCTGCATACATCCATCCCACCCTCAGTGTTTTATTTACTTTAGATTTATTTTTTGAGACTCTGCCCATCCTTAAGTTTTTCATCTTTTGCAAAGAATTTTATTGTGACAAAAGGAGAACTCTCCACATAGCCCACTGAGAAATTGTTGGTAGAAATAAAATGTCTTTATCTGACAAAGCAGAAGAAGCAGGAGAGTAAGAGCCTGATGGCGAAAGTGATGAATCAGCGCAGATTTACAGATTTCTTGGCCCCAAAATAGTTCATTTTTAAAATATATTATTCAGAGCAAGGCCTGAGCAAGTGAAAGAATTAGAGCTGATTTCCAGCTGGAGATTTTGTGCAGGAGAAGAAAGCCTACATTGATTTGTAGGCATAACTGACCTCGGTAGGAGTGTTTGATTTTCAAATGAAGAGAAGGCCATCTGTTGGTTCTTGAGGGTAGGGGGAATGAGGCGGGATAATCACTCTTTGCAGCATGCTGTGCTTTATTCCTGTTCAGAAACTTGTGAAAGCCTGGTCTCAATTCATCTTCAGATATTATCCCCTATTTACAAGGAAGTCAGAACTCAGAGATTACATGTTAGCTCAAGGTCACCCGAGGAATTCGTGATATGAAATGGACCAAAACTCCTATCTCCTGATTTCCAGGCCAGCATCCTTTCCACTGACTACCTATTAAACAATAGAAAACTCCTACCATTTCTTATGCTGTGATCTTGGCCAAGTCGATTAGTCTCTCTGAGTCTCAGATTTCTCTCATTTGTAAAGTAGAAATAATGAAACAACTTCATTCGATCATTGAGAAAATTAAATAACCTAAGAGGCATGAGGATCATATCCGTACATAGTAGGTGCTCAAAATATGTGAGTTCCCTTGAAACAGTGGGGCTGATTCTGGTGATGCTTCTCTAAGGTATTGTCAGTAAAAACTTAATGGTTTATAAATCGCAGCTGTCTCTCTATGTGGAATGAAGGTGAGTAGAAAATAATCCATCAGCCAAGTGGAGGGAGCAGAGACTGAATTAGAGGTGGTGCAAATATCTCCATGATTTTTCTGCACCTAATTTTTTTTTAGCAGAGATGGATGTCCTTGGAATTCAATTCATTCATTCATTCATTCAGAAAATTGATTGGACATCATATTACCAGATGTGGTCCTGGGTGCTAGGATAGAGCAGCTAACAAGACAGCTTTATCCCCTGCCCTTGTGGAGTTTAAAATCTAGCGGGGTAGAAAAACCTTGATCAAATAATCACAGAAGGAGTATCTAAGCTCCAAGTCTGAAGGCTTCTTTCTAACAGAGTCATCATAAACTATGTTGGAATAACCTAACCTAGTCTTAGGGGATCGGGGCCAGCCCTCCCCCACGAAACTGACCTTTATGCTAAGTCTCAGGGGGTGGGCCAGCCATGCCAGGTAGAGGGAACAGCATAAAGCAAGGCTATGAGGTGGAAAGGTACACATCATTTTGGAGAAAGGGAGTGGAACAGAGAAGCATGAACAAGTGCAAAGACGGCATCAGATGGGACCAGGAAAGAAGTGGGGGCCAAAACAGGCAGGACCAACCGAAGATCAAGGAAAAGTTTTGTGGAGTCGTAGGCAGTATATACACTGGTCAGATGTGATGATGGCAGAGCCACCCAAAGGGGCATATATGCAGTGCCTGTCGCTCAGTCTGGGGGCCCCTTCATATTCTAGTATCTCACCTGTCCTTCAGGTAATTGGCTTCTAACTCCAGAGTTATGGGGAAAGGCTTAAGTAATAATAAATCTGAGTTACTAGCAAAGGAAATGACCCAAGTCCTTCAAATATGCTTATAGGAATCTACCAAACCAAGCTGTGCCTGTGCATGTGATACGCTGGGTGCTGGTGGATTTATCTGTTTTTAATATTTTCTTGGAGGCAATGGGGTACAGGTAGGATCGTGCTGATTCTTCTTCTTCCACACTGTTCCCCCCTTTTGTCTTCTGTATATGCTTATTTGTGGACTCACTTATTCACTCAACATACATTCATGTATTGACATAATCTAGTTGGAGATATGAGATATATTCAACAAATTACAAGACTGAAAGGGGCAAGTACCATAAAGTATTTTAAAAATGGAGTAGAGGTTTCAGAGGAAGAGAGGACCACTTCTAGTTTGTTAGGAGGAGGCAGGAGGTAGGCAGGGCTCAGGAGAGGTTTATAGATGAGGCAGCGTTTGACGTGAACCTTGAAGGATGCGGGAATAAATAGGCATATATAGGGAGTGCAAGGAAGAAAGAGGCAGCCTTTACAGGGGAAGAGAACAGTGAGTGAAGACCCAGAGGGAGCAGACGATGAATGGAATAAAAAGTCTGGTTGAGTTTTAACCTATGTGAAGGAAAGTTCTTGGAAGTTAGGTGAGGGCCAGGTGAGAGGAGCTGCAAAGGCTCTAAAGAGAGCTGCTGGATTTCAACAGTGGGAAGCTATGGACATTTTTCAGCTGGGAGGTGGTGTGACTGGAAGGTGAGGAATCAGCTGGAGGGGCGTCGGGGGAGGACAGATGGCACCAGAGCACCAAGCCCATGGCATCATGCATGTTGGCCTAATGTCTGAATACACTGGGCCCAGACCCTGGCGGGCAATAGTACAGCCTAGACAATTTGTCCTGACTTGCACCCCACCCCTGCTGTGTGATCACTGGGGAGCATATCTGAAACAGCTCTCTAGATGATACTAATGAAGCCCAGCATTTGGGAACCACTCTCTTCTACTCCACGTGCAGACCTCACAGAAACCAACCAGTCCAGTTGCAGAAGGACCAGCAAAGACATAGCTGGCTCTGCCTCTCATGTTTATGAACGGGGCTGCTTTAGATGCTTTTGGAAGCAGAAACCATGAACTGAATTAATCGTCTGAAACTGATACCAAAATAAGTTATTATCAGCAAATTCCTGGCAGAAACATTTCTACTCTTGGTCAAAGAGATAAAACCAAACCTCGTAGAGAGGTGCACGCAGAACCTTCTGTATACACCAGGTTGTTAATAATGATCGCCTCATAGAAGTGAGCTTGGGGATGGAGGGAGATTTTTTTTTTTTTTAACATCTTTATTGGGGTATAATTGCTTTACAATGGTGTGTTAGTTTCTGCTTTATAACAAAGTGAATCAGTTATACATATACATATGTTCCCATATCTCTTCCCTATTTGGAGGGAGATTTTTATTTACATGTTTCCAGATAGTATTTAAAACACACTTTACAATAAGCAAAAATTACTTGAGTAATTAAAAACCCTAGTTAGAGATTTTCAAGCAACAAAAAAGGACCTCTTCAAATCATATTTCACTATTTAGATGAAAGGGGAACGATAGCCTCTGTCTTCAGTGGTGGCCAGGCTACACCATGGGCATTTGTGTCAGAGGATGTCCAGGTCAGATGGTGAAGGAAAAAAATGTCTTAGTCTTCCTGGTCAATGACACTGGGAATGTTTACCTTGGGAAAGAAGACTTTCTGGCAGGATAAATACCTTAAATGTCATTCTGATTGAGATTTTAGGATGACTCACAGCTGGGAGGAGGGGCCAGAACAGCAAGATCTTGACAGTCTAGATTGATGGGCCAAATCTAATAATAAAGTGAATTGCATGGGGATCAATGCCAATATCTTCCCTGAAATCTTACAAAGCCACCTGCATGCATGCAGGGAGGGGAGTAGCCTTTAAGAGCTCATCAGAACAAGCCTCCAGGGTCTTAGTTAACTCTGAGAGCGAGTCAAAAGAATGCTGTGGCTGCCAAGAAAAGGGATATGCTCTTTGGCAGCATTAACAGAAATCTAGCGTCTAGTTTACTTCTTAACCAGTGGTATGCATCAAAATCACCTGAGAGTCTTTTTCCAAGACTTTTTCCAAATCTGCTTTTTCCAAGTCCCCACCCTTCAACTGACTGTGTTCCAGTCTGAGGGGAGGAGGGGGAGGGACTAAGCACCTAAATGTCAGAAACGCTGCCCCCATATAGGCCTCTGATTTTTTTTTTTTTTTTTTTTTTTTTTTTTTTTTGTTGGGGGGGGTCCC
>NW_006777649.1:519453-543148 GCF_000442215.2 Lipotes vexillifer | reverse complement strand
CGGGCCTCTCACTGTTGTGGCCTCTCCCGTTGCGGAGCACAGGCTCCGGACGCGCAGGCTCAGCGGCCATTGGCTCACGGGCCCAGCCGCTCCGCGGCACGTGGGATCTTCCAGGACCGGGGCACGAAGCCGCGTCCCCTGCATCGGCAGGCGGGCTCTCAACCACTGCGCCACCAGGGAAGCCCTAGGCCTCTGATTTTTAAACATTGACCTGGATCAAGGCAGGGGACCCCCTTGGACTCTTCAATCTGAAATCTTTCATTAATTTCTGAAAAACACGTTTAAAAAAGAAGTAACCTGGGTTTTTGTTGCTGATTATGAAAGTGATTTCTGGACAAGAGTCATTTTTATTCCAACTTACAATCTTATTCAAATCGGTTTTAAATAAAATAGTTGAAATAAAATCAGGATCAATATGGTAAAAGCAGTGTTTTGTCATGTGACTTCTTCAGTTAATATTCTAATATGAACATTTTCCCAGGCTCTTTAGAATGATTTTTAATAGGTACATAAACTGTCCATTATAGGAGGTGAACCAAATTTTACCCATTTCCTTTTGTTGTAATTTGGATCTTTTCCAAACTTTTTCACTATTATTAATAACACTGTACATGCATGTGTGATACCACACTTTGGAGAGGAATGTTGACCCACGGCAGTGAACAGCGTGGTGGGACTTTCATAATCTTGACATAGGAACAGCTGAAAGAACTTTAATCTGGAGAAGATTTAGTGGGCTTGGAGGGGGGTGGTAAATATCTTCAAATGTTTTCGGGGAAATCAAACAGAAAAAGAATTCAATTTGTTTCGCCAGCCTCAAAGGGACAGTTGGGTAAAAATTGCGAGGAAACAGCTTTCAGGGGAAGGTAATGAATTTTCAAATAATTAAGTTTTGAAGGTCTCACCTGCCCCATCCTTGGGGATGCTGGAGGGTGAGTTAGCATTTATAAAGGAGGTAACTGAGGAGACTCAAATTTCTAATTGGGGGAGGGGGGGTATGTAAAATGGAGTCACAGACTCTACCACAAATGGTGGTACAAGCTACAACCCAGCACTAAATGGGTTTGAGCTAATGGACTCTTCTAAAACAATTTGAATTCAAGTGCCTTTGGTCAGAACATTCACTCCTCAATTAGCCACAAGCCAGTCCGTCCTCATTTATTTTAGCTGCCTGGGCTCCCGAAAACATTTAAATTTACTACCCCTAGTAGATGCTCTTTAAATCCTTCGATGCTGTGAATATTATTCATTCGTTCATTCATTCATATGTTTATTGAGCACCTACTGTGTGCTGATAAGTGTGTGAGATGCTAGACATAACAATGAACTTGACAGCTTCTGTGCCGTCAAGAACCCTGCAGTGACAGCGTCAAGAACCCTGCAGTGACAGCGTGCAGGGGAGGGGTGGTGTCAAATGAATGTGGACTGGAAGAAGAATTTGGGAACTCAGCTCCAGAAGGCCTAATCAGGATCAGTGGTTGCTACTAACAGTGAGGTGTGTTTTGACTTGCCAAGAAGAGGAGCTTTTATAACCAAGTTCTCAAGGGAGGAAAGGCACCTTCTTGGAGCCACCGCCCATCCGCTGCTCCCCAGCAGATTGGTGCAGGCAGAGGCAGCTGGTACATGGGTTGGGACTGCTGTGGGGAAGATTCTGGGCCTGGGGGAAGAAGTGGTACAATTGGCTTCTGTATCCCCTTTTTCTACCTCAAGGATGAGTCATCCTTGGGTTCCATGTGGAGGAGCTACAAAGGAAGCAAGCAGGATTTTCAAAAATTGGTAAATCAAAAAACTAACATTGTCGAAAAAATGGAAAAAGGGACTGAGGAATGTGGAGTTCTTTTTAGCTCTCTCCCTTTCCTTCGGTATTTATTTCACAAGGGGGTTGTTTTACCCCCATTCTGTTGCCTATACTCTATTTGAAAGCATCTATTGGGTGTGTACTTAGTACTAGACTCCGTGGTAAGTGCTCTGTGTACAATAGTCCATTCATCCTCGTGATAATGGGAGGTCCGTTTTGTAGAGGAAGAGACCGAGGTTCAGAGAGTCCACACTTAGCAAGTTCTGGAGCCCTGCTTCTTTCACTGCTTCATGAGCCCCAACAGGGCTTTAACCGGCACCAACTGCTGCCTTCTGATCCTGATGGCTTCCTTCCCTAACCTTTCCACTCCTGTTCCATCTAAATTCTTGCCATCTTGCCAGGACTCTTCCCTCTCACTCTCTCCATTCTGTTCCCGCTTACTCCTAGATTCTGCTCTTCTTGCCATCTGTCAAGGCGCCCTTTGTCCCACCATTTATTCTTCTTGCTGCTTAAACAAGTCCCCTTATCTTTTGATTAGTCCACTACTGGGAAGCCAAACACATTCAGGCAGCAGATTTTCTAACAACCAGAGTAGCAGCAGAGCAAAGCAGTGGAAAATGGGAGGTTTTGATTTTGTATTAGGAGGAGGAGCTTTAAGAAGGCACTGCTGGGCTTCCCTGGTGGCGCAGTGGTTGGGAGTCCGCCTGCCCATGCAGGGGATGCGGGTTTGTGCCCGGGTCCGGGAGGATCCCACATGACACGGAGCAGCTGAGCCCGTGAGCGATGGCCGCTGAGCCTGTGCTCTGCAACGGGAGAGGCCACGTCAGTGAGAGGCCCGCGTACCGCCAAAAAAAAAAAAAGAAGGCACTGCTTTACTGATGCTAAGAAGTTGAAAAGAGTTATCTTCCCCTATGACTCATTTCAGCTCACTGAGGACTCAAGCAGCTGCTAGTGCTCGGTTGGATTTGTCTTTGCTGAACAGAGCTACACATGTATTCTTGCCTCTAAGTGTGGCTGCCACTTGACTTCTACAAAGAAACCATCTTGTTCTCGGAGTGACATGCTACTTTGTACAAAGTTATAGGAAACTGTGCTTAAAGAAGCTGCTTCTGAGATTGGGAGTGACAGATTATTCATCCTTAGTGATATTTTCAAAAATATTTGTGAATAATAAAACCCCCAATTCTTTTTTTTTTTTTTTTTTTTTTTTTTTTGGTGGTACGCGGGCTTTTCACTGCTGTGTCCTCTCCTGTTGCGGAGCACAGGCTCTGGACGTGCAGGCTCAGCGGATATGGCTTACGGGCCCAGCCGTTCCGCAGCATGTGGGATCTTCCCGGACCAGGGCACGAACCTGTGTCCCCTGCATCGGCAGGCGGACTCTCAACCAGTGCGCCACCAGGGAAGCCCAAACCCCCAGTTCTTGGTGTGGAATATGAATTAGTATATGGGTTCTGTGTATGTGTGTGATGCTATATACTATACATACATACACATGTGTGTGCAATCCTGCAATATGCTAGAGTTTATTTAATCCTCAGAAGAGCCCTGTGAAATTAATGCTGTTCTCATTAGTTCAGAGATGACTTACCCAACCATAAACAGCTAAGTATTAGAACCAAGTCTCCTCAGGTCTGCTGTACTCCAGAATCTTAACCTCTGGGCCATCCCAAAGGGGAATTATGTTATTGGGTTAGCCCAAAATGTCGTTCGGGGTTTTCTATAACATCTTATGGGGAAAAAAACGAACGAACTTTTTGGCCAACCCAATATTTTGATGCTCTAACAAATGGGACACCATCCATGTGTATAGTTTTATGCCTTTAAAAGCCCTTTCACATCTGTTTGGATTTTGTGCTCACCGCTTGAGATCAGAGAGCCAGGTTTTAATTTCCTTTTGTTTTGAGTTAAAAGGAAAAAACCTTTTGCAAAGTTAATCATCAGTTTTGTAAATAATGAATGCTGAAAGAGAGGTAATGAGACCGTGCATATATCACAGAACTAACTAGTTAGTAATAAAAACCTCAAGTTAACCCAGATCTCCTAACTTCCAGCTTCTTGCAGCATGCTGAAGAGAACACTAATCTGGGCTCCTGAACCCTTGGGTTAAAATGGACAAGCCGTCTCTCAACTTCACCAGTGCCTAGGAATTCATTTAGCAAATATTCACTGAATTATTACTATGTAGTTTCAGGAATTGTGCCAGGCCTTAGCAAGGCAATGATGGACATAGCAGGTATGTCCTGCATTCATAGAGCTTAAAGCCTAGCAGGGAAATCAAACGATTAGACAAGTCATTTTTATAACGTTTGATTTACATTAAGGGAGCAAATGGCAGGAGAATGAAAACCACGTCTATGATTTGAGAGAAAGAGAACGGGGAGCCACATGGAGGTGGAGGTAGGGGACAAGGTTTTTGAGGCAGGGAATGTTTAGAGCAGAGAGATGAGCCCAGGAAAATACTTAATATGGACCAATACAGAGAGAGAAGCCATAGAGATTTGAAGCCAGCAACTGAGAAATTGGGGCGGTGTGACAGTCAAGGCCAAGCAAAGAGCACCCAGGAACTTTGCCGAAGGTGCAAATACCGGCTTCAACGTTCACAAGCTGTGTGACTTTGGACAAGTTTCTCGATCTCTCTGAGTTTCCCCATTTGTAAAGGGAGATGTTAATACAAACTTCTGCAAGGTGAATCATCAGGCTTGCAAATAATGAATGCAAAGCACCGCACCCCAGTCCTGGCAAAAGGCACCACTACTCACCAGCTGCCCAAGCCTGCAACTTTGGAGTCATCTCTGATTCCTGACTTGTTTTCCTCACCGCACCCCCATACAGCAGGTTGCCTGGCAAGTCCTTTCTGTACACCCCCCCAAATATCTTGCCAGTGACCCCCTTTATCCCCACACTACAGTGGGAGTCCAAGCTGCCTTCATCTCTCACCTGGACTAAGAATACAGCCCCACCCAGCCTCCCTGCCTCCACTCTCTGCCCCACCCTTGACCTCCATCTTTTCTTCCCCCCTCAACCAGAATGATGGTTTAAAAACATGAAGCATGTGTCATTGGGCTGCTTCAAACCCTCCAGTCACTTCCCCTTGCTCTTAGTGGAAAACCTAAACTCCTTATTAAGGGGGGCCCTGCGGTACGGCCACCTCCTGCAATATGGCCTCATCTCCCATCCTCATTCACTGAGCTCAGCCCACACTGGCAAGCTGCCTCATCCTTCAGGTTGTAGGCAATAGGGATAGGCCACCTCCCCAGAGAGGGTCTTCTCTGACCACTGTGTCTAAACAAAGCCTTCCATGTTAACTTCTACCAGACTACCTTATATCTTTCCTTTTCAGCCGTTATTAAAATTCATCATTAGTCATTTATTTAGGTACTTACTAGAGTAATTGTCCAGTTCCCTTGCGAGGTTGAGAGCTCTGTGAGACCGAATTATTCCGTTAGGGACCCAGCAAATTATAGCACGTCTGGCACGAGATAGGTGCTTGGTCAACATTTGCTAAATTAGAGAAATGAAAGTGGGACTCTCAATAAATAACAGCTACTAGTGTTCATGAATACCTTTCAGGGAGACCGTTATGCTGTGTCTGGTTATGAGCATTGGGTAAGGATTTCCTTCTGTCCCCCTTGTTTGCCTCAGTTTCCAAAGTAGAAAGGCTGGCAGCCCGGCGGAAGGCTTTATACCTGACAGAGAAAGGGAAGGTCATTGTCAGTGGGATCCCTGGAAAGAACTGTCCCCACAGCCCCTTGACATTGGATCCATATACAAATTCCAGGCAAATTTTTGATATACTTTTTGCTGCAACTCAGGGACCCAGGGACATTCATCATTGGAAAAGTGGGTGCTCATACACGCTCCTGTGTTAGCAGCTGGCGTTTCTGCCTCAAGGATTTTACATTTACAAGGTAATAATAAAAGTGGTATTAGCACCTACAGATGGTCTGTCCGATAGAGATAAATGTTGATTGCAAACTCCAACATGGAAGTGGGATTGACTAGAAGTGTTATGGGGTAATTTAAAGCCCCATAGCAGATATCCCTGGAGATACCTTGGCCAGTCAGTTCTATTTTATTTTAGGGAGGAAATAAAACTGCCTGATTGGACTTTTTTTTCCCCTGACAGAAATGAGTAGTTGTCACAATGAATCATAATGGCCAAGGCTGCAAGGCTGGCAATGCACACCGAAGCCTGACGCTCCGTCTGTGGATGTGGTCTTTGAACTTGAAATCAGGGTCAAGTCTTAGGACTCGCATCTTGTTGGATAAACAGGGTCTCTCAGTTCTCCCCCAGGCAGCCTCTTACCGTGTAGTGGAGGGGTGTGGAGATGACTTTTCTGAGAGTGTGCATTTAAGAGTAGAGCTTTCAGGACTCAGAAGTAGTGAGTAAGGGGCAAGGCCAGTGATGGAGTAATAATGATGAGCAACTTGATTCTCTAAGACAGCACTGTCCAATAAAACTTGCTCTGATGATGGAAATACTCTAATTCTGTGCTGTCCAATATGGCAGCCACTGGGCACGATTGACTGTTGCTTGCTTGAAATGTTGCTAGTGCAGTGAGGAGCTGAATTTTAATTTAATTTAAACTTGAATGCTTCACGTGGCTACTGATTACCACATAGGACAACAGAGCTCTAAAATACTGTATGATTGGGCTTCCCTGGTGGCGCAGTGGTTAAGAATCCACCTGCCAATGCAGGGGACACGGCTTCGTGCTCCAGTCCGGGAAGATCCCACATGCTGCGGAGCAGCTAGGCCCGTGAGCCACAACTACTGAGCCTGCGCGTCTGGAGCCTGTGCTCCGCAACAAGAGAGGCCGCGACAGTGAGAGGCCCGCGCACCTCGATGATGAGTGGCCCCCGCTCGCCGCAACTGGAGAAAGCCCTCACACAGAAATGAAGACCCAACACAGCCAAAAATAAATATAAAATAAATAAATAAATTTTTAAAAAATAAAATACTGTATGATTGAAAGAAGAGTAACAAGAATGATGTGTAGGACACAAAGGTTGAATAGGGATACCTAGGGAAAGGTGCTGGAGAAGTTGTCACCAAGTGGCTGGGGAGGGCAGGTCCCATGGTGATTAAACACATGCACTCTGTTGTGAGACAGATCTGGGTTCAAATTCCAGTTTCACCAAGTTCCAGCTATGTGCTCTTTTGCAAGTCAACGTCTCCAAGATTGACATTTCTCATCTGTAAAATGAGGATAAAAATAGAACCTACTGCCCAGAGCTACTTTACGTCTTCAATGAGATACTATATGAAAACACTTAATACTGTGCCTGGTACAATATATGTCTTAGGAAATGTGGTATAGTATCTTTTCACATGACATATGATCTTCTTAAGTGTTGGTGAGAATTGTGATCAGAGAGAGAGAGGAGGAACCGAGGGAATTGACTGGACTCATTTGACTATGCAAAAGTGTACTTAGAAACAAGAAAATACTGCCGTGCCTGCCTCCTTGGCCATGGATAGCAAGTTCTGCAGTGTCTCATGAAATGGGTGTGCTGTGAAAGGGCAAAGGCACTGGACCATTTGGAGTAGAAGTGTGGAATGATCAAGCTCGAAGGGATCTCAAGGACCAGTAATTTTCAAGCTTTAATACAAACAGATCACATGGGGCGTCATGTTAGATGCAAATCTGACTCAGTGGATCTGGGTGGGGGCAGAGGTTCTGTATTTCTCCCAGGCCCCAAGGTGTTGCAGAGGCTACTGGCCCAGGGTCCACACGTAGAGTTTCAAGATTATTGAGCACCTAGAGTCTAGGACCTAAGACCAATACCCTATATTCCTGATGAGGAAATGGAGACCCAGAAGGGAAGGCTTTAAGGTCGTGGGACAATGAGAAGTGGAGCCAAGGCTAAAACTCACCTCCTGTGTGGCCCACTCCAGTGTCAAGTGCACTTTTGCCCTTCCCCAGGCGGCTGCAATCTCTTGCATTACATGACACTCAGCAGTTTGCAAACGTCCTTCTGTCTTACACTTCTTTTTCCACTTGTCAGCCAAGGATAACGAAGGGAGACGATTACTCCCACTCCCTTATCCCCACTCTTCCAGTCAGTGACTACTAATTAAGCTGGAGCTAACATTCAGATGTGCCAGCTCTTACCCCAGGGCTCCTGTCCCATTATACCGGTGCCCCTCTGTCGCTCCACTCTCCATCGTGAGGCAGCTCCTGGCTGAATGTGATGATGGCTGACATCTAAGTCTTTGCAGGGACTTAGCGTTTCATCTGCATTTAGGATAGCACACGCCAAAAAATGAAGGAGTGGA
The DNA here is from genome assembly GCF_000442215.2 of Lipotes vexillifer. Taxonomy (NCBI): domain Eukaryota; kingdom Metazoa; phylum Chordata; class Mammalia; order Artiodactyla; family Lipotidae; genus Lipotes; species Lipotes vexillifer. The sequence continues at coordinate 535,070 of NW_006777649.1, read as the reverse complement.
AAGAGTCAAGTATCTCTTCTTTCTCTTTTCTGCGTTGCAAACATAGGATTCTAGAGCAGTTATCACCAGGAGAGCAGGAGTGGTGTGCTTAAAGCTTGTGCGCATTTCCTGGAGTCATAAGTTTTATTCCTAGGGAGCCTAAAATGAATGGCAGCTCCAAGTGGGCAAGGTGGAAACGAAGCACCAAAGTGTCAGGGAAGAGAAAATGTTTCCTTCGTAGGCAGGAACCGCACAGTTTCTTAAAACAACTGGGTGAGAGAAATTGGAGCTTGGAACAATTATGATCCTTGTTCCTGACTCTAAGCGACCTTCGATAAAGGTGTGTATGGGTGTAGGTGTGAGTGTGTGTGCGCGTGCAGCCCAGGCGTACACACACACACTTACCTCCCTGCTTTCGCCTATGTTCGATGGCACACTCAGTTCATATTATTATCCACCTCATTTCACACATCTGTTGTTAAGATGAGTGAAATGGTACCTGCAGTTCTCCCAGAGAATTCTGAAAGATGTGGCCTTTATCTCGATGTTATCTCTTTAACTGCTTCAGCACCCACGTTAGGGTCAGACAGTTTTCTAGGTCTTTGCCACCATGTGATTTGGATTCTAAGAGATAAATGTCAAGAACTAGGAATTCAGACGTGTTGAGCTGCTGATAATTAAATGGATTTGTGGCCTCTGCCTAACAGGTCTAGGTCTCAGCTGGAGCCACGTATTTTGGGGTCCCAGCTTGGGTAAGCTGGTAAATACAGTTTTTGCCTGAGACATACTCCAATTATACATAATCTCAATTTGTTGGGATGCTTTGTGAGACAGTAAGGTATCCTGTAAATAAAATACCACTTTCAAACCAATCCATTTTTCTCCTGAGGCATAGTTTGTACTCAAGGCCTATCAGACTTACCATGTTCCATTGCTGGCCATGAATTCCTTCTAAAGGTTAATACCAATACAGACCAGATTGAATAGGAGGGCTTTGGCTAATGCAAAAACTGAAGGGTATTAGATGATGTCACCTCTCCATCTTCTGTCCAAGTGTCTTCGTAGATAAATGGGAAAGATCTATCTGCTTTCCATTTTCAAAACCATTGATTTTTGCTCCAATTAGAGAATGAAGAGCTGGACGAGGCAAGATTCTTCTCCCTCTTTAAAAAACAGCATTCAACAGCATTCCCCGCTGTTCTACTGGCTTCCTCCAGTTCCAAGGGTGCGGGACCACTGTTCTACTGGCTTCCTCCAGTTCCAAGGGTGCGGGACAAATGTTCCTTGATTCAGCATGCCATCTTTGCTGGGTAAAGACAAGAGTGCATCTGCAGTCTGTAGGAAGGTCTGCAGGTGACTTCGTGCTCAAGTAACTCAGGGTCCCCAGATGGTTTCCCAGTCTTTAACCTTCCGTGTAGTAAGAGCCATGGATCTTTCTGAGCACAGTTTGACCTGCATACTATTGATCTAATCATGTGGCTGATCACTGTCTGCAATTAAATCCTTCTCCTTGCAGTAAAGTTAATCTCTTCCCAGTGCATAAAATCTGACCCCCACAGCTTAAGGGAAGAGAATTGCTGTTGTTTACGTTACCATCTTGGGACCGCAATAGCTTTATTCTGAAGGCCAAAGCAACTCCTCAAGCTACAGCTTGAGAAGTTGCACCCTCTTCGAATTAAAGTTAGAACACTTTGCACTTCTAGATGCAAAGCCCCCACTAGGTTGCCTCCTTCCTCCTCAGCCTCATTTCTTCTCTAGAGCCCAGCCTGGAGCATGCACCACTGAACATTACGCTTTTCCTTAAGCGAGCTGCTTTTGTTTGTTGTCAAGGCCGTTAGCACACGCTTTGCAATTATTCTGTTGGCCCCTTTTTGTTCTAGCTTGAAGAGATTAGTGTCCAGTACGTAATCAATTTCAGAAAGTCCCCAATCTCTGCTCAGTCTTTCTTAGGGACTTCTTGTTGCTTCCAAACAGAACCTGATCTTGTCTTTCTAAGCAACATTCATTCATTCTAAGGAAGATTCATTCATTCACTTGACAAATATGTATCGGACCAAAAATCACATAGTTTATAAGTGGCAGGGGTGCCAGGCACTGACATTCATATTCCTTACAGTGACCCCAGGCTGGCTGGGCTAAACCTTCCTTATATTTTTCAGGAGCTGCGTATATCACCGGGATTTGAGGAACTTAATTTGCTAGGTCTGTTAATGATGACTTAAGCCACATGACTTACCTAGAATATAACATTTTTCAAACATTTATTCTATTGTGGTTTTCCTCTCCCACTATCCAGTGAATATTTCTCTTCATGTAGAGAATTTTTATTTAATGCCTAATTAAAACTGGTTGGGTTCTCACTTATAACCATTCTCAGTTCTGAATTTAAATTTAATGATGTGTTGAAATATTAATGACCTTTATCTTTAAAAGTGTCTCAGCTGTACTAAAGTTAACAAATGTGGCTGCTAATAGCCAGCACTGTCTTGGAACATTCTCCCACACAAGGCATTTGCTTGGGCTTGCGTCGTTCTAATGGTGGGTTGTACACAGCACTGACAAATACATAATGTAGGAAAATTTTGCATCACAAATTGCCTGGGGATTTGGTCTCCTAATAAATACTTTAAAAATGCTCTAACTCAAGCTAAGTAATCATAGGTGTAAAGCATTTAGAGGAATTGACAGTGTCGGGCATGTGTTCTATGGAGTAAACCTTTGGATCATACGAAGGGAGCAACCCATAAGCTCAGTTCATTCCTACTTTTTCTGCGTATCCTTCCCTTCCATGGCATGAACATCCCTTATGGTTCTGGTTTTAGCTCCCTGAGCATCTTATTAATGTTGATAGTGAGGACAGGAGTAAATTTATCTGAGGCTTAATTCTAATAGCTGTATTGGCCTCCTTCCAATTCCCCAGAAGTCCTTTGGGTTCAAATCACTTGCGTGACTCATGATGGCTCTGAGCCTTGGGGCATAACATGAGGGTTTGGTCTCTTTTCTTGAGTGTGTCCTTTGCAGAAACACCTTGATACATCCTTGTCCCACCCCTGCCATGACTTAGAGCGTCCAAACTGAGGGACAGTTGTTTACCAACCTGCCAACGAAACCCTACTTGTAGGAAATCCCATGTCTCATCTGGCTAAATAACTCGGACCATATGTTCAGGTCCCAAAGCTTGGGATTTTTCCAAGCAAGTTCAAATGTGCCTATTTGCATCACCTGGGGATATTGAAATTCCAGACACAAGTTCATTTTCACATAACTCATTATCCTCCCTCGGATTTGGTACTTAATGTGAACTTTGGCAGCAGATGGACCGAGAGAGATGATATTCCAGGAGCACTTACTAATTCTTTTGTGCTCATGAATACACACAGATAGTGATAATTTGCACTCAGATGAAACTTCCAGAGCCAGGCAGTGCCCTCAGGTATTCATTTGCCAACCCCTGTTGAGTTCTTGGGTCGAATTTAATTATCCAACAAATTTGGGGGTAGCTATGCCAGATATTGGGTACTGACCAAGACATTTCAAATGGAAGGATCTGGTGCATTCCAGAGAGAGCAGTTTGGGGAGGTGGAACTCTGAAACTGGGGATGTGAAATTTGTGGTGAGCTCCTTGAGCCAGATGTTACTCCTTAAGGCCCAAGAACCACTGGACATTTGTGAGGGTCGTTCGGGAAGGTCTGGGAGCATCCCCCAAGCCCTGGCCTCTGTTAGACAAAGAATCTCATAGTGTAGAATGAGTTGAGGACCAGCTTTTGTCTGTTCACAATAAAAACAAAAGTACCCAGTTGATTTCAATGACAGACACATACAGCTGCTTCTCTCTCACTCCAGTGTGGTTAAGTGGGGCCCCTTGGAGCACTAACTAATCTTAAAATTTGGGCTCATCTGTGGAGAAGTTATTATTGCAATTATACTTTGTTATTCATAAAATATATTAGTAGTATTTTGATGGTAGTTAGCATCGATAAAATGTGGATTGTGTACCAAGCACTGTGCTAAGCACCTGTACATCCCTTTCATTCTCATAACAACCTTATGAAATAGGTCATTATAATATTCCCATTTTATAGATGAGTGAATAAATCGCAGGCTTAGAACGTAACTGCCTGCGATCCTGAAGCTAATAAGAAGCAGAGGCAGATGGCCTGACTCCACAGCCCATGCCTTCCCCCCCCATCCCCCGGGCTGAGCTTGACTTGTTGATGGTGACCTCCCTGTCTAAGGGAATGTGCCCTGCTCCAGTCTCTACTCAAAGAGTTAATAGAGGGGCCCTATTTTGGTGCACTGTGTCATCTGCATCTTGCCCAACCACAGCTGATTGGACGGGAAGAGAAAAACTGACAGCAAGGCAGCCAATCAGGAGGCTGGCTGTGACCTCTGATGTGGCCTAGTACCAGAAGAATAAAATAAAATATAAGTCAGTTGAGGCCTATCAGATCCCTTCTCTTGGGAATTTAGACTAGAAAATACCACCAATACATTTAGCTTTGAGAGTTTAAGAGGAAATGAAACCATGAGGTCAAATTGGGGCTGTGAAGTAATAAGGCAGCGGTGACTAGGGGTAAAGAAATTCATTTGGTGGAGAGAGCATTGGAGAGAACACAGTCAGAGAAGGAGAGGAGTCTTAAGAAAGGAAAAGAGTAGCCAGTAGCCGGGGATGCCCCAAACCTTGATGTTTTTCTGGTTTCAGTTCACGAGGATCCTAACAATATGTAGTTGGGGGGGGGTGAAGCGAGATGGTTTATGTAAATCACCCTGTCGAATGCTGATGCACAGTTAAGTTATCAATACAAGTCAGCACTAATATTATGTTTATCGTTGTTGAAATTTTCATGTAATTGGTTTTTTATTCATTTATCTATTTTTTTTAACATCTTTTGTTCCTTAAAATCTCTATTGGAGTATAATTGCTTTACAACGGTGTTTTAGTTTCTTCTGTATAACAAAGTGAATCAGCTACACATATACATATAGCCCCATATCTCCTCCCTCTTGCCTCTCCCTCCACCCTCCCTATCCCACCCCTCAGGGTGGGCTCAAAGTACCTAGCTCATCTCCCTGTGCTATGCGGCTGCTTCCCACTAGCTATCTGTTTTACGTATTGTAGTGTATATATTATCCATGCCACTCTCTCACTTTGTCACAGCTTACCCTTCCCCCTCCCCATGTCCTCAAGTCCATTCTCTAGTAGGTCTGTGTCTTTATTCCCATCTTACCCCTAGGTTCTTCATGACAATTTTTTTTTCTTAGATTCCATATATATGTGTTAGCATACGGTATTTGTCTTTCTCTTTCTGACTTACTTCACTCTGTATGACAGACTCTAGGTCTATCCACCTCACTACAAATAACTCAATTTCGCTTCTTTTTATGGCTGAGTAATATTCCATTGTATATATGTGCCACCTCTTCTTTATCCATTCATCTGTCGATGGACACTTAGGTTGCTTCCATGTCCTGGCTATTGTAAATAGAGCTGCAATGAACATTTTGGTACATGACTCTTTTTCGAACTATGGTTTTCTCAGGGTATATGCCCAGTAGTGGGATTGCTTAGTCATATGGTAATTCTATTTTTAGGTTTTTAAGGAACCTCCATACTGCTCTCCATAGTGGCTGTATCAATTTACATTCCCACCAACAGTGCAAGAGGGTTCCCTTTTCTCCACACCCTCTCCAGCATTTATTGTTTCTAGATTTTTTGATGTTGGCCATTCTGACTAGTGTGAGATGATATCTCATTGTGGTTTTGATTTGCATTTCTCTAATGGTTAACATTGTTGAGCATTTTTTCATGTGTTTGTTGGCAATCTGTGTATCTTCTTTGGAGAAATGTCTATTTAGGTCTTCTGCCCATTTGTGGATTGGCTTGTTTGTTTTTCTGACACTGAGCTGCATGAGCTGCCTGTATATTTTGGAGACTAATGCTTTGTCAGTTGCTTCGTTTGCAAATATTTTCTCCTATTCTGAGGGTTGTCTTTTCATCTTGTTTATGGTTTCCTTTGCTGTGCAAAAGCTTTTAAGTTTCATTAGGTCCCATTTGTTTATTTTTATTTCCATTTCTCTAGGCGGTGTGTCAAAAAGGATCTTGCTGTGATTTATATCATAGAGTGTTCTTCCTATGTTTTCCTCTGAGAGTTTTATAGTGTCTGCCTTACATTTAGGTCTTTAATCCATTTTGAGTTTATTTTTGTGTATGGTGTTAAGGAGTGTTCTAATTTCATTCTTTTACACATAGCTGTCCAGTTTTCCCAGCACCACTTTCTGAAGAGGCTGTCTTTTCTCTATTGCATATTCTTGCTTCCTTTATCAAAGATAAGGTGACCATATGTACGTGGGTTTATGTCTGGGTTTTCTATCCTGTTCCATTGATCTGTATTTCTGTTTTTGGACCAGTACCATACTGTCTTCATTAGTGTAGCTTTGTAGTATAGTCTGAAGTCAGGGAGCCTGATTCCTCCAACTCCATTTTCCTTTCTCAAGATTGCTTTGGCTGTTCATGGTCTTTTGTCTTTCCATAAAAATTGTGCAAGTTTTTGTTCTAGTTCTGTGAAAAATGCCATTGATAGTTTGATAGGGATTGCATTGAATTTGTAGATTGCTTTGGGTAGTAGAGTCATTTTCACAAAGTTGATTCTTCCAATCCAAGAACATGGTATATCTCTCCATCTGTATTTATTGTCTTTGAATTCTTTCATCAGTGTCTTACAGTTTTCTGCATACAGGTCTTTTGTCTCCTTAGGTAGGTTTATTCCTAGGTATTTTATTCTTTATGTTGCAGTGGTAAATGGGAGTCTTAATTTCTCTTTCAGATTTTTCATCATTAGTGTAGGGGAATGCAAGAGATTTCTGTGCATTAATTTTGTATCCTGCTACTTTACCAAATTCAATGATTAGCTCTAGTAGTTTTCTGGTAGCATCTTTAGGATTCTCTATGCATAGTATCATGTCATCTGCAAACAGTGAGAGTTTTACTTCTTCTTTTCCAAATTGGATTCCTTTTATTTCTTTTTCATCTCTGATTGCTGTGGCTAAAACTTCCAAAGCTATGTTGAATAATAGTGGTGAGAGTGGGCAACCTTGTCTTGTTCCCGATCTTAGTGGGAACGGTTTCAGTTTTTCACCACTGAGAACAATGTTGGCTAGGGTTTGTCATATATGGCCTTTATTATGTTGAGATAAGTTCCCTCTATGCCTACTTTCTGGAGGGGTTTTATCATAAATGAATGTTGAATTTTGTCAAAAGCTTTTTCTGTATCTTTTGAGATTATCCTATGGTTTTTCTGCTTCAGTTGGTTAATATGGTGTATCACATTCATTGATTTGCGTATATTGAAGAATCTTTGCATTCCTGGGATTAATCCCACTTGATCATGGTGAATGATCCTTTTAATGTGCTGTTGGATTCTGTTCGCTAGTATTTTGTTGAGGATTTTTGCCTGTATGTTCATCAGAGATATTGGCCTGTAGTTTTCTTTTTTTGTGACATCCTTGTCTGCTTTTGGTATCAGCATGATGGTGGCCTCCTAGAATGAGTTTGGGAGTGTTCCACCCTCCGCTATATTTTGGAAGAGTTTGAGAAGGATAGATGTTAGCTTTTCTCTACATGTTTGATAGAATTCGCCTGTGAAGCCATCTGGTCCTGGGCTTTTTGTTTGTTGGAAGATTTTTAATCACAGTTTCAATTTCAGTGCTTGTGATTGGTCTGTTTATATTTTCTATTTCTTCCTGTTTCGGTCTTGGAAGGTTGTGCTTTTCTAAGAAATTGCCCATTTTTTCCATTTTATTGGCATATAGCTGCTTGTAGTAATCTCTCATGATCCTTTGTATTGCTACAGTGTCAGTTGTTACTTCTCCTTTTTCATTTCTAATTCTATTGATCTGAGTCTTCTCCCATTTTTTCTTGGTGAGTCTGGCTAATGGTTTATCAATTTTGTCTATCTTCTTAAAGAACCAGCTTTTAGTTTTATTGATCTTTGCTACGGTTTCCTTCATTTTTTAGCCATTTATTGCTGATTTATCTTTACAATTTCTTTTCTTCTGCTAACTTCAGGGTTTTTTTGTTCTTCTTTCCCTCTTTCTGTAACTGCTTTAGGTGTAAGGTTAGGTTGTTTATTTGAGATGTTTCTTGTTTCTTGAGGTAGGATTGTATTGCTATAGACTTCCCTCTTAGAACTGCTTTTGCTGTATCCCATAGGTTCTGGGTAATCGTGTTTTCATTGTCATTTCTTTCTAGGTATTTTTTCATTTCCTCTTTGATTTCTTCAGTGATCTCTTGGTTATTTAGTAGTGTATTGTTTAGCCTCCATGTGTTTGTATGTTTTACAGATTATTTCCTGTAATTGATTTCTAGTCTCATAGCATGTCATCGGAAATGATACTTGATACGATTTCAATTTTCTTAAATTTACCAGGGCTTGATTTGTGACCCAAGATATGGTCTATCCTCGAGAATGTTCCATGAGCACTTGAGAAGAAAGTGTATTCTGTTGTTTTTGGATGGAATGTCCTCTAAATATCAATTAAGTCCATCTTGTTTAAGGTATCATTTAAAGCTTGTGTTTCCTTATTTATTTTCATTTTGGATGATCTGTCTGTTGGTGAAAGTGGGGTGTTAAATTCCCCTACTACGATTGTGTTACTGTCGATTTCCCCTTTTATGGCTGTTAGCATTTGCCTTATGTATTGAGGTGCTCCTATGTTGGGTGCATAAAGATTTACAATTGTTATATCTTCTTCTTGGATTGATCCCTTGATCATTATGTAGTGTCCTTCTTTATCTCTTGTAATAGTCTTTATTTTAAAGTCTATTTTGTCTGAAATGAGAATTGCTACTCCAGCTTTCTTTTGCTTTCCATTTGCATGGAATATCTTTTTCCATCCCCTCACTTTCTGTCAGTATGGGTCCCTAGGTCTGAAGTGGGTCTCTTGTAGCAGCATATATATGGATCTTGTTTTTAGATCCATTCAGCCAATGTCTTTTGTTTGGAGCATTGAAACCATTTACATATAAGGTAGTTATCAATATGTATGTTGCTATTACCATTTTCTTAATTTTGGGGGCTTTGTTATTGTGGGTCTTATCCTTCTCTTGTGTTTCCTGCCTAGAGAAGTTCCTTTAGCATTTGTTGTAAAGCTGGTTTGGTGGTGCTGTATTCTCTTAACTTTTGCTTGTCTCTAAATGTTTTAATTTCTCCGTTGAATCTGAATGAGATCCTTGCTGGCTAATGTTGGTTGTATGTTTTTCCCTTTCATCACTTTAAATATGTCCTGCCACTCCCTTCTGGCTTGCAGAGTTTCTGCTGAAAGGTCAGCTGTTAACCTTATGGGGATTCCCTTGTATGTTATTTGTTGTTTTTCCCTTGCTGCTTCTAATATTTTTTCTTTGTATTTAATTTTTCATAGTTTGATTAGTATGTGTCTTGGCATGTTTCTCCTTGCATTTATCCTGTATGGGACTCTCTGCACTTCCTGGACTTGGTTGACTATGTCCTTTCCCGTATTAGGGAAGTTTTCAACTATCATCTCTTCAAATATTTTCTCAGTCCCTTTTTTTTCCTCTTCTTCTTCTGGCATCTGTATAATTTGAATGTTGGTGTGTTTAATGTTGGTTTCTCTGAGACTGTCTTCAATCCTTTTTATTCTTCTTTCTTTATTCTGCTCTGTGCTAGTTATTTCCACTGTTTTATCTTCCAAGTCACTTATCCGTTCTTCTGCCTCAGTTATTCTGCTATTGATTCCTTCTACAGAATTTTTAATTTCATTTATTGTGTTGTTCATCATTGTTTGTTTGCTCTTTAGTTCTTCTAGGTCCTTGTTAAACGTTTCTTGTATCTTCTCTCTTCTATTTCCAAGATTTTGGATCATCTTTACTTATCATTACTCTGAATTCTTTTTCAGTTAGACTTCCTGTTGCCTCTCATTTGTTTGGTCTGGTGGGTTTTTACCTTGCTCCTTCATCTGCTCTGTATTTCTCTGTTTTCTCATATTGCTTAATTTACTGTGTTTGGGGTCTCCTTTTTGCAGGCTGCAGGTTTGTAGTTCCTGTTGTTTTTGGTGTCTGCCCCTAGTGGGTGTGGTTGGTTCAGTGGCTTGTGTAGGCTTCCTGGTGGATGGGCCTGTTTCCTGTGTTCTGGTGGCTGGGGCTGGATCTTGTCTTTCTGGTGGGCAGGACCACATCTGGTGCTGTGTTTTGGGGTGTCTTTGAACTTATGATTTTAGGCAGCCTCTCTGCTCATGGTGGGGTCGTGTTCCTGTCTTGCTAGTTGTTTGGCATGGGGTTTCCAGCACTGTAGCGTGATGGTCGTTGACTGGAGCTCGGTCTCAGCATTGAGATGGAGCTCTCTGGGAGAGCTTTCACTGTTTGATATTATGTGGGGCCGGGAGGTCTCCGGTGGACCAATGTCCTGAACTCGGCTCTCCCACCTCAGAGTCTCATGCCTGACACCCGGCTGCAGCAGCAAGACCCTGTCGGCCACCCGGCTCAGAAGAAAAGGGAGAAAAAAAAGAAAGAAAGATGGGCCGGGCGGGGGGGACAAATAAAACAATAAAATAAAATAATTAAAATTTTAAAAAATATATATTTTTTAATTTTTTTTATTTATTTATTTTATTTTTATTTTTATTATTATTTTTTAACATCTTTATTGGGGTATAATTGCTTTACAATGGTGTGTTAGTTTCTGCTTTATAACAGAGTGAGTGAGTTATACATATATATATGTTCCCATATCTCTTCCCTCTTTGCTTTTAAGAGGAATCAGAGGTTGTTGGGAAGGTTGTTAAAACCCAAATTTGCAACTGGAATGCTTGCTGAAAGCACCTGGTTACCTCAGCAGTCAATATAAATTACAGAGGCTTTCGTCCTTATCCCCTCCTGGGGCACGTGGAGCACAGCCCTAAGGGAACTCCTATTACTCTTTTTTCCAGTGCTCCAGGAGACGTGCACATCTGTTGTTGACACATGTGGAACCTCAGCTCTCCCACCACCTCTCACACTGTTGATGTGATCATGATATTTTCAAACCTAAGGAAGGACCTCCAGGCAGAAGGAAGACACACCTGACACAATTAAAACCAAAACAGTTGGCACACTGGGATACAGATGAGGAATTTACTGCCTTTCTCTGTACACTCCGAGCTGCTGGATGTTAGTGAAGGGTTAAGCTAAGGACAAAATTAAAGAATTGTATCTGTTTTCTTATTACATGAAGAGGTTGCATCACTTGGTTTTTCCTTAAAATCTCTGACCATAAAATTGTGACCCTTTCCTAATTTACCTGGGCTACTTCAAGTTTACTTTGGGGAACTCCTTTCCACAGACAGATTGACATTGCCTTTTAGGATCTTGCAATGCATGCTGGTTAAGAATCTTAGCCTGGGAACCACCCGGACCTGGGTCTGATACTTGACTCACCGCCTACTTACTAGCTGGGTGACCTCAGGCAAGTAGCTTCCCCTCGGCAAGCCCATCTCCTTATCTGTAAAGCAGGTAGGACACCCCACTGCCAGCCTGGGAGTATTCTTGTGAGGATTCAGAGAGACCTTGGTATCAAGTCTTCCTCTCGGTGACCGACGCATAGTTAAGTACTCAATAGTTTCTTTGTTTTTACCATTGTAATTGTTTTACAAAAGAGAGTCGAACAGATAAAATGCACAAGCTGACCTGTAACATAATTGAAAAACTTAAGGCAATGCACATGTATTTTGGCAGTTTAGAATGTGATAACTGGACAAACGTTTCTTCCTTGTTGAGTGCTCAGCAAAGTCTGCATACTGTGCTATTAGAAATGCCTGTTATAAGGGGAACAGACCTCCACCAGGTTCATAGTATCATTTGAATTTGAAGGCATTCCTTTCTCACAAAAGGAATTGCCATTTGAAAGGACAAGTCCCTATGAGGAGTAGAACAGACAGCAGAAGGTCTTGGCTTTTAGCTGCCTGAGCCATCTCAAATAATTCATCCAGTCTTCTTGACCTCTGCTTCAACCTCTCTGTCCAGGAAAGCAACAGGTATATTGCATGCAAGGAGGTTACTGATTCCTTCAAGTTTGATTTTGGGGTCAGATAGAACTAGCTTCAAATTCTAGCTGCACAGCATGCAAGCTGTGTGGCTAATGATTTTGAGCCCTAGTTTATGCCTCTGGGAGGAGATTAATGGGGTACCTTCCTGATAGGTTTGCTGGGAGGATTAAAAGAGAGCAAATTGCCCAAGCTTTGCAAATGGCAGCTAATAAAATAATGAAAACTTTTTGCTTTCAGAACTCTATCTTAAATTGAGGACTCCAAAGAGCTTCTGTGACTATTATTAATTTTTAATTAAAAGTAAGTTAAAATTTATTTTATTACTATGAGAAACAAAATGAGAAACTTTAAAAATATTTGTGTATTAATTTAAAAATCACAGCAAACTCTTAATATGCTAACATAAAAATACATTTTTAATAAAAAGTAACTTTTTTTAAAAAAAGGAACAAAAGAGAAGACTTCATTAGTTTTTTTTTTTCAAGTCCCTTTAATGTCTTAGTAGGAAGGAGTGGAATTCTCATATCTGCTTCCACTAAAATCTGTTGCAGTATCACACATTACTTAGCTTCTGGAAAACTCCACTTTACACCCTAGATGGAATGAAAGCAGAGAAAAGCAAATAATACCTTGGCATTATAAAAATAGTTTTGACCTCATGGACTCCCTGAAAGGGACTCAGGGACCCCCCACTCTTTGAAAACAACCGACTTGGGACAACTGTCTTTCAAACTCTCAAACTGTAGATGATCCAAAGGCTTATGTAGAAAAAGAATGTTACAATGCATAAGAGAAAGAGAAACATCAAGGCCAAGAATATAGAATATCTGAGTCCCACTGAAGAATTTACTTTTAGAAATAAGCTTGTACTCAAGTACGGGGCAGGAGAACAGCAGGAGCCCGAACATATTTACAGAATCAGGCAAGTATCAGGCAAATATATTCTCCAAACAGACTGGACAAACTTGTGATGCCAGTAATCCAGACATCACAGATCACTGCTTCTATGTCTCTTTCTCCGTTCTCCACCACTCCACACCAGCACTGCAGGAAAATACCCATTTGCTCTCTGGATTATCGAATGTTGTAGTTATACCCCACCAGGGCATGGTGACTCAAACCCAGAAAAACTCATGGGTTTTTCAAACACACAGACCTGGGTTCAAAGGCTCGAATTGCCACTTAAGAGCTATGTAGTCTTGGAAAAGTTACTTAAATTTACTGAATCTCATGTATATGATGGGGATTGTGATGGACTAAAAATGACCATATTCTCTGCAACTCCTCCCATCAAAAGTGTGGAATGCAATGGAATACTACTCAGCCATAAAAAAGAAACCTTACCATTTGCAATAACATGGATGAATCTAGAGGGCATTATACTAAATAAGTCAGACAAAGACAAATACCACATGTGATCTCACTTATATGCAGAATCTAAAAAACTAAACAAAATGAAAACAGACTCATAGATACAGAGAATAAATGGATGGCTGCCAGAGGGGAGGGTGGGTGAAATAGCTGAAGAGGATTAAGAGGTATAAACCTCCAGTTATAAAATAAATAAGCCTGAGGATGGAATGTATAGCACAATAATGGTCAATAATACTGTCATAACTTTGTATGTGGACAGATGGTTACTAGATTTCTCGTGTGATCATTTCATAATGTATGCAAGTCAAATCTCTATGTAGTACACATGAAACTAACATAATATTGTATGTCCACTATCTTTCAATAAGATTTTTTTTAATTAATTAAATTTATTTAACACACATAGAGCTAATTCAAGTAATCTCCTTCTTGAGTGAGCTTTGGAGTTTTTGTCTTCAAGGAATTTGCCCATTTCAAGAAAGTAATCAAATTTTTTAGCAAAGTTGTTTATTATATTCTCTTAATCCTTCTAATGATGTAGATCTCTAGTGATATTTTTTCACTCCTTACACATAATGTATATATTCTACCTTTTTTTTGAATTTTTGAATTTTATTTATTTTTTTATACAGCAAATTCTTATTACTTATTCATTTTATACATATTAGTGTATATACGTCAGTCCCAATCTCCCAATTCATCAATAATGAATCTTTCAATAAGATTTTTTGAAAGTTGAAGTCTATTTTCTCATGTCTTGAATTGGGCTGGCGCTGAGTCTGCATCACTCTATGTGGTCGAAGCGGCAATACTTAACTTTTGAGCATGGTTTCAAGAGGCCCTGCAGCTTCCACACTTACCCTGTGGAACCCTGAGGCCCCCGTGCTGTGATGAAAGATTCCATGGAGGAAGAGGGCCAGCCATCTCTGGTGAGGCCCCAGACATCTTATCCCATCCAGCCTCAGCCAAGCAGCCATATGGAGAGTTCCGGTGAAAACAGCAGAACCACCACCCATTCAGCCCACAGAACTGTGAGAAATGATCATTCTGTTTTAGGCTACTAAATAGATGGGTAGTTTCTAGGGTGACCAATTTGTCCCAGTTTGCCTGGGACTTGCCCACTTTTAGCTGCCAGTCCCACATCCCAAGAAACCCCTCAGCCCTAGTTGGTCACCTATTTGTAGCACAATTGCAAATACCTTACACAGGAATAAGAGCGTTCAACTCAGTGTTTGAGAGAATTAAGTGAAATGATGAGGTAAAGGCAAAATATAGACAGAGCCCATAAAATGAAAGGTTTTGTTTTTCTTTTCAATTTATAAAATAACTTTATAATAATTTATAATTACTCTATCTTTAATAAAATAATATTTCCATAGCTAATTAAAATTTGATCTTTTATCTTTGTCTATAACTGAACTTCTCATTCAGGGCCCTAATTGCTTTTTTTCTTTTTTTAAATTAGTTTATTTATTTTTGGCTGCGTTGGGTCTTCGTTGCTGCACGCGGCTTTCTCTAGTTGCGGCGAGCGGCGGCTACTCTTCGTTGCTATGCGCGGGCTTCTCATTGTGGTGGCTTCTCTTGTTGCGGAGCACGGGCTCTAGGCACGTGGGCTACAGTAGTTGGGGCACATGGGCTCAGTAATTCTGGCTCGCAGGCTCTAGAGCTCAGGCTCAGTAGCTGTGGCGCACGGGCTTAGCTGCTCTGCGGCATGTGGGATCTTCCCGGACCAGGGCTCGAACCCGTGTCCCCTGCATTGGCAGGCGGATTCTGAACCACTGCACCACCAGGGAAGTCCCGGGACCTAATTGCTTTAAATATACCAGAGAGCATTCTCTGCTGGAGAATGCTGCATTTTCAGCTAAGCACGAAGGTAGCAGGCCCCTGGGAAATTATGAACCAAAAAGAGAAAGAAAACATTGGACTTAGCTAAATTCAAACTGGCTGTGAGTTCTCAAAAGAGTATCACTGTTGAAGATGGAAAACACTTAATATTATGTCATTCTGGGTGGGTCTAGAACAGGACCTTTTTTTGGACAATATTTTTCCCCAGGGGCATGTCTAGTGAAAACATAATCCACGGAGATGATCTGCAGATAAGGTCAATGCCATGTGCCCACAAAAAGGCAGAATCTCGGGGGCCTACTGGTTAAGAGAGTTGAAACCTTTGAAACTCTATTTTAGAGCTTTCCTTAGGAAGAAAAGTGGGAGGCTGGGGTGGTGGTGGG
>NW_006777649.1:507966-517037 GCF_000442215.2 Lipotes vexillifer | reverse complement strand
TGCGGGAATCTCTCCGCTTTGCCCTCCGCGCCCCTGTTGCTGTGCTGTCCTCCGCGGCTCCGAAGCTCCCCGCTCCGCCTCCCGCAATCTCTGCCCGTGAAGGGGCTTCCTAGTGTGTGGAGACCTTTCCTCCTTCACAGCTCCCTCCCACTGGTGCAGGTGCCGTCCCTATTCTTTTGTCTCTGTTTTTAATTAATTTTTTCTTTTGCCCTACCCAGATACGTGGGGAGTTTCTTGCCTTTTGGGAGGTCTGAGGTCTTCTGCCAGCGTTCAGTAGGTGTTCTGTAGGAGTTGTTCCACGTGTAGATGTATTTCTGGTGTATCTGTGGGGAGGAAGGTGATCTCCGCGTCTTACTCCTCCGCCATCTTTCCACCGCCCCTCAAAAATATATTTTTTTAATGAATTTATTTTGTTTTTGGCTGTGTTGGGTCTTCATTGATGCACGCTGGCTTTCTCTAGCTCCAGTGAGCGGGGGCCACTGTTTGTTGTGGTGTGCAGACTTCTCACTGCCGTGGCTTCTCTTGTTGTGGAGCACAGGCTGTAGGTGCACAGGCTTCAGTAGTTGTGGCTCGCGGGTTTTAGAGCACAGGCTCAGTAGTTGTGGCGCACGAGCTTAGTTGCTCCATGGCATGTGGGATCTTCCTGGACCAGGGCTTGAACCCATGTCCCCTGCATTGGCAGGCGGATTCTTAAGCACTTCGCCACCAGGGAAGCCCAAAAAATATTTTTAAAAATAAAAAATTTAAAAAGTAATTAAAAAAAGAGAAAGAAGAGAGCAACCAAACCAAAAAACAAATCCACCAATGATAACAAGAGCTAAAAAGTATACTAAAAAAAAAAAAAAAAATAAGAAAAAAAAAAAAAAAAAAAAAAAAAAAAAAAAAATGGACAGACAGAACCCTAGGACAAGTGGTAAAAGCAAAGCTGTACAGACAAAATCACAGAAAAAAGCACACACATACACACTCACAAAAAAAGGAAAAAAAATATATATAAAATAGGAAGAGAGCAATCAAATCAATAAATCTACCAAAGATAATAAGTTCTAAATATTAAACTAAGATAAACATAAAACCAGAAACAAATTAGATGCAGAAATCAAGCCCTAAATCTACAGTTGCTCACAACGTCCACCACCTCACTTTTGGGATGATTTGTTGTCTATTCAGGTATTCCACAGATGCAGGTACATCAAGTTGATTGCGGAGCTTTAATCCGCTGCTCCTGAGGCTGCTGGGAGAGATTTCCCTTTTTCTTTGTTCGCACAGCTCCCGGGGTTCAGCTTTGGATTTGGCCCCGCCTCTGCGTGTAGGTCACCTGAGGGCATCTGTTCTTCACTCAGACAGGACGGGGTTAAAGGAGCAGCTGATTCGGGGGCTCTGGCTCACTCAGGCCGGGGGGAGGGAGGGGTGCGGATGTGGGGCGGGCCTGCGGCGGCAGAGGCCAGCGTGTTGTCGCACCAGCCTGAGGCGCGCCGTGCGTTCTCCCGTGGAAGTTGTCCCTGGATCCCGGGCCCCTGGCAGTGGCGGGCTGCACAGCCTCCCGGGAGGGGAGGTGTGGATAGTGACCTGTGCTCGCACACGGGCTTCTTGGTGGCGGCAGTAGCAGCCTTAGCGTCTGATGCCGGTCTCTGGGGTCCGCGCTTTTAGCCGCGGCTCGCGCCCGTCTCTGGCGCTCCTTTAAGCGGCGCGTTTAATCCCCTCTCCTCACGCACCAGGAAACAAAGAGGGAAGAAAAAGCCTCTCGCCTCTTCGGCAGGTGCAGACTTTTCCCCTGACTCCCTCCCGGCCAGCCGTGGCGCACTAACCCCCTGCAGGCTGTGTTCACGCCGCCAGTCCTCTCCCTGCGCTGTGACCGAAGCCCGAGCCTCAGCTCGCAGCCCCGCCCGCCCCGGCGGGGGAGCCGACAAGCCTCTCGGGCTGGTGAGTGCCGGTCGGCCCCGATGCTCCGTGCGGGAATCTCTCCGCTTTGCCCTCCGCACCCCCGTGGCTGCGCTCTCCCCCGCGGCTCCGAAGCTCCCCGCTCCGCCGCCCGCAGTCTCCGCCCGCGAAGGGGCTTCCTAGCGTGTGGAAACATTTCCTCCTTCACAGCTCCCTACCAGAGGTGCAGGTCCCATCCCTATTCTTTCGTGTCTGTTTTTTCTTGTTTCTTTTGCCCTTCCCAGGTACGTGGGGAGTTTCTTGCCTTTTGGGAGGTCTGAGGTCTTCTGCCAGCCTTCAGTAGGTGTTCTGTAGGAGGTGTTCCACATGTAGATGTATTTTTGATGTATTTGTGGGGAGGAAGGTGATCTCCAAATCTTACTCCTCCCCCATCTTGAAGGTCTCTCTGTCTTTTATTTAGAAGATACAAAACTTCCTCTCATTCCCAGTTTACCAAGGTGCGTACAGCTAGGGTTATGAACAGCCATATTCTTTCTTTCATCCTTGAACTGGATTCTTTAATTGTTATAATTTATAATTCAAATTTCAGCTTATGATTATCTTAGTTTTCTTTCGGATCGATTCCACGCTCACTAATGAACTAGCATGTTGAGCAATGGGGAGCTATTCCCATAATCTGTTTTCCTCCAATTCCCCTTCAGCTGCTAATGAGAAGTACCATGGAGACATCAGCCATTAGTATACATGGGCTGGTATAAATCGTGGACTATGGATCATTGAGCGTCTTTGTTGTAAAACAAATGGCCTGTGGTCAGTTAATCATACAAAGAAACATCTCTAGGGCCTCGTGGCTTTATTCGTAACCCTTAAATCAGTTTGCAGTTTTATAAACAGAACATCTGTTAAAATATGCAGAAATTACAGTCATAGTCATTAACAGAGAGCTAGAGAGCTTTGGCAGATTTTTTTTTAAGCTTTTGATGGTAATCTTCTCTCTCTCTGATTCATGCTTCATTCCCATTCTTGCTGAATCTCTTTTGTTCCCCTCTGTTCTTTTGGGTTACAGCACTTTTAACCCAAGACAGAAAAGTAGACATGTGTTGTCCCAGGCTAGTTTGGCACTGTGCCATTCTGCAGTCCAGAAATACTCTCTTGCAAAATCATGTATTTCGGGTATGCAGTATGCATAGCCTTAAGCAGCCAGAAGGTGAGAAGCCCTAATTGGTTTCACACTTCTTTTATTGACCTTGGACTCATGCGGTACTGGCATTTAACCAAAAGTAAATAGAGCTCCCCACCAACACCACCCCAAATCTCTCATTCTCTCAAACTCTCTCTCTCTCTCTGAGTTGAAATTTTCACTGTGTTCATATTTAAATTAGCCTGGTGCAATTCACCTCTAAGACAAAGACCCGGAAAAATATGGTCATTGCCAGGTAACAAGATTTGATTGGCCCCCTCTTTGTTGAGTGAAAAAATCATTATTCTACCTAAGAACTGTGGAGTAGGTAAACTTTTTTTAGCCTTGGCTTTGTTCTGTCTGCCATGGAATGGAAATCAGCAGACATTCCCTACAGAAATTGTAAAGTCACCTCTCAGTCTTCAGGGTGTCCATCACCTATCCTTATCTGTATAAGGTTTTTTGAAGTCTCAGACAAAGTGACTCTAGTTTTCACCCTAATAGATCTTTCTAAATGGGCCCACAAGGAAAAAGAAGACAACGCAATAAAGTTGCAAAGAGAGCAAACTCTGGGGTCAGACAGACATGAACCCAAATCCCAGATCTGCCAGATGTTAGCTTCTGCCCCAGAGAAAGGGAACTCTCAAAGCTGCATTTCCCCATCTATAATATTAATGCCTTCGTCATAAACTTATTGAGAGGGTTCAAAGAGGAAACCTAAGCAAAGCGCCTAGCCATGTGCCTGGCACATTGGTAACTGCTCAGTAAATCTTAGTTCCTAACTGTTGTTACTTTTTGTTTTTGTTCTTAGGACCGACACATGATCAGTTATGTTAGGTGTTGATTTTAACATCAGTAGAACTTTGTTTTTTAAGTACTGAAATAACTTAAAGCATCCATTTGTTCAAGCATATTTTCTAAGCAGCTGCTCTCAGCTCAGTGCTCTGTGGAATGCTGTATAGAGTGTGAACATTGATCCTCTGGCATATCTTTATCAATAAGGAGCTCATACATAATGAATCCGCACAGAATGTGTTATAGGGAAGATCCAAACCAAGGACTGTGGAAGTTGTGGGTCAGAGAGATATATTACCCCTGGGGAATGCTTCATCAGGGAAGTTAGGGGAAGCCAGGATTCGAGAGGCTTGACAAATCTCTCCAGTGATATGTTGGGAAAAGGGGAGGTTAAGTCTCACTGGAAGATGAAAAACGAGCAAAATGAGGGAACAGAGTGTAAAAAGTTGGAATAACTTAGGCAAGGAACCTGCCAATTTGCGTTCTGGGGGAATCAAAAAGGATTGGAGGGTAAAAGCCAATTAGAGGATCAAAACCAGGCTCAGCAAGCCCCTGAAGAACTGGGGGATAAAACGGAAAGCTCCTGAGAAGGAGACTAAAAATAAGACAAATGCCTGTCGAGGATGGAGTGGTTACAAAGGGTGACTCTGAAAGAAGATTAATGGCTTTTGTGTCAGTTTCCCAGCCTGCCCCAAAACAAGCTCCAGTTTTCTTCCATATTCATGGCGTTTTCTGGCACTTGTGGCTGCACAGCTCCCTGCCAACCTGTGAACTCCAGGAGCTAAACCAGACGTCTTCAGGCAGCAGCTTTCTAAGCTTTCACAAGGAAAATTGCAGTTGTGCGTTGGAGTCCTCAGTGCCAATTAAAGTGTCAGGCTTTGAAACAAACAAATACGGGTAACAAAGAGGGGGATAATGTGTTAAAATTAGGTTCTCGGGAGTCCCCCCATTAATTTGGAGCTCACAAGACAGTTACTGCATGTTTAATAAATACCATTTGACGACAGGAACTGCTGGTTGCAGGAGATGCCCAGCAGATAGGTCTCTTTCAGCACCCGGTTACAAATATATCTTGTTATATCATACTCAGCATGGAGGCAGCATCTTTCAGCTTTACAGCTCTTATGAACATCAATCCCTTCAGAGGCCAGAAAGACTGGTGTTATTGTCCTCCTGCTAAAAACAGAGAAAAGAAACAGCAAGAGAGCTGGTTTTAAAAATGAGGATGGAGAGTTCAGTATGCATGGACCCCCTGTTTAATGTTCAGTACACACAAAACCACTGCATAATTAAATAAACTGTGTAAATACTCAGAGGTGGTTAGTGGGGTAGCTTGTGGAAATGAAAAAATTAGCAGTAGTGGCATGGACTTTTTAAAAAGCAATTATTTGCTTTACGTGATGACACAGATGGTGCATCAAGTTCCTGAGTGTCCTGAAAGCCTTTAAAGCATGATTGTATTCACATTATGAATAATACCCAGTGGGATGTATGTCAGAGACCTTTATTCTTGATTGCAATGGGACAGTGCTTGTTTGGTTGTTTTTTTTTTAAATACGCCTTTATTTTCTTTTTTGGCCACACTGTGCAGCATGTAGGATCTTTGTTCCCCGACTAGGGATCTAACCCATGCTCCCTGCAGTGGAAGTGTGGAGTCTTAACCACTGGACTGCCAGGGAAGTCCCAGACAGAGCTTGTCATTGCATGGATCATGGTGGATCATCCCCGTGCTGTCAGAATACAGCAGGGATGCCAAGAGCTCGCAATGCATTAACTCCCAAAATTTTCAGAAGAGTTGAGCTGCTTTCCAACTTCCACCTTGAAAGGTGGAGTTCCTATAGGATGGGAACATGGACTGGTGGAGTCAAATTGATTCTTCCCATTGCCAGTGCTTCCATACCAAGCCACTATCTCCACTACAAAAGCCCAGAGTGGACCTTGAGTAATGGCAGTAAGCACAAGGTGTATGAACTCACTAAGATCCAATGGTCTGAGTAAAAGCTTGGGCCTTCTGGCCAGGTTTAGACAAAGAATGCCTTTTGGCAATGGTAGCTGCCAGCGGAGACTTCCTAAATTTTGCCTAATTAGTTTTATTTTTTTACCCTGTGCTTATAGATGGGACTGCCCAAATTATACATTTACTTATTCATTCAACAAACCTTTATTAAGCATCAGTTATGGGCTAGGTCTTCTGCTAGGCATTTGTTGGAGAAATGGTGTCTTCCACAGGTTATCATTACCTTGACTTCAGGGATCTCATTTTCCCCTGTTGCCCCTAAGGCACTTGGCACTGCGTATGGCACATAGGGGATACTCCGTGCATGCAAATGGAAAGAAAAAGAATGGTCTTCCATTTGCAGCTACCAGAGCAGACGGGTGCCAGGGAAGTGGCTTTTTATCTCCTAATCACCTAAACCTATTCCTCAGTAAAACTTGCATTGCCCATGGTGAAAGCAGATGGGTAATTTCAAGTTCTGCTCACTCCATCCTTTATGATGACTCTTTTATAATGACTTGGCTTTGGGACAGTTATGTATATAGACTTGGAAGCATGGGAGCAGATCACTTGCATGCACCCACTTCACCAGTACCTGTGGTACTGCATCATGAAGTTGCCCTTTTTTTTTTTCATTCCTCAGTTTAATAAGAAGATGATGCCACTGCCATTCTGAAATCCTCTTCCGATGGTAGATCATTGCAATGCCATTATTTTTTTTTAACCATCCTAACAATTTTTTTTTTTTTGCAATGCCCTTCTTATGTGGTTGTTATCATCCGTTGGTGTCCCACTATTTGAGTCAGCAGCAAAAACCACTGAATGAAGGGCTACGGTGGAAGAGGTGAAGCAGAGATGCTTATTAGGCAGTAACTGGGCAGCTGCGTGCAATAGTGAAATGCATAGTGGCAGAAAGTAGGGCTTGCCTGTGTGTATGTTTATACCCAGAAGAGCATGTGCATAGATAAAAACGATAATCACTAACAATGGAGAGCATTTATTGTGTGCCAGAAACTATGCTAGTAATTTTTTTTTTTTGCGGTACGCGGGCCTCTCACTGCTGTGGCCTCTCCCGTTGCGGAGCGCAGGCTCAGCGGCCATGGCTCACGGGCCCAGCCGCTCCGCGGCACGTGGGATCTTCCCGGACCGGGGCACGAACCCGCGTCCCCTGCATCGGCAGGCGGACTCTCAACCACGGCGCCACCAGGGAAGCCCTATGCTAGTAATTTTATGTGTCATCCCATTTAATCTTCCTAACAGTTCTTGTGAATTAGGTACTTTCCCTAGCCCCATTTATAGATGAAGAAATTGAAATGCTCTTGACCATGCACCTAAGAGGCCATGATCTTCATCACCTCGCTATATTGCTATGTAAATGTTTAATACAACACGGTTAAAAGATTGAATTGTTAATGGGCAGTTGGTTAGATAGGAATGAGAAATTATTCCTTCTTGCCACCATGTTTTCATTTGTATAAAAATGTGGAGGAGAGGTGGAGGCAGAAATCACTGTTGTCTTGGTTTTCCTGCTTTAGAAATTAGTTCAAATCCATTTGGTAGCCTCCCAATGAAACCAATAAATTGGATGAGTCAGTGGCTCTGAAAAAATTCTGAAATTAAATTCAGCTACACCAATATTAATATGGTGATTATTCACATCCCTAAAATAGAGACAATTTGTAAGGACTGTTTTCAAAATCCGAAGTAGAAACAGAAAGCAATCCGATGTGCAAACATTTGGCAATGGCATTTGGTATTGGAGGAAATCATTTGTGCAATTACCTTTAGAGTCTAACCAAATAGGGA
This sequence comes from Lipotes vexillifer, assembly GCF_000442215.2. Taxonomy (NCBI): domain Eukaryota; kingdom Metazoa; phylum Chordata; class Mammalia; order Artiodactyla; family Lipotidae; genus Lipotes; species Lipotes vexillifer. Next base: position 509,379 of record NW_006777649.1, on the reverse strand, counting down.
ACAAGTATTAGCTATTATCCTCCTGTTTTTCTGGGCTTACTCAACTGCTGAATTATTGGAGTTATGTGCATTTCTGAGAAGCTCTGTATTTGTTTATTTAATCAGAACTAAAAAGGAAGTGGGCGTTGACACCAACCCACTTTGCTTATAGCTCTGCTTTGGCAGTTTTGTTTTTAATAAAGGACGGTTACTTTTTAGCTTAAGTTAAATGCTATTACACTTTGCTTGTAACTGTCATTGGGTGCAGGTATCCAAGTGAGCTTGGGTCTCCACTGACAAATGCAAGGCATAAATTACTCGCATATCTTGTCTTCTCAATGAGTATTTAGTAAAAACCCACCATTTGCTGTGCAAAGTTCAAGTGCCAATTTTATTTACTAATATGAATAAATAAAGAAGATCAATTTCAGATTAAGTAAGAAGTTGATTACCAGTTAACAAAAGAAGACTAACGATCTTTATGAAGAATATCAAACTATTTTTCCAAGCTAAGCTGTAGTCATTAGCTATGTACAAATATCTCCCTTCTGTTCCAATCCCATCTGTGAAGCTAAGTTGAATTGAAGTCCAATTTTATTTGCCTTTTTGGGTGGAGAGCTGCTGGATAGAGGTAAGCCAAAGTAGATTTCCTATGGTTGTGTTTCTCAAAAAGGTGTTGAGAATTTCCTGAGACACATGTCAAAATGGAATTCCCACGCTCCGTAGTATCTACTAAATCAGTGTCTAGGACGCTCATCGAGAAACCTGCATCTTTTAGCAGGATCCCCAAGTGCAGTTGATTCATACAGACTAAGTATGGGGACCACTGAGCAAACTGGTCTTCCTGTGTTTGGATACAGTAACTTCAGCTCTTACCTTTGTCTTGGCATTGTGTTTGCAGCCCAGTCTAGCTCTGGAGGCAGGAAACTGAATTCTTTTAGTTCAGTTGGCCACTATTTGGTCCTGTACACTCTCTTCACCACTAGTCCTAAATATCTGTCAGTCAATTAAACAATTTCGCTTGGGAACAGGTGGCAATATTGAGAAATAGTTAGGAGCACAGACTCTGGAGCCAGACTGCCTGGGTTTCAGTCCCAGCTCAGCGAGTTAACGTGTTTATACACAGTTGAGTGTGTATGTTCTTGGCCAAGTTGCCGTGTGATCTTAACTCCTCTAAGTTTTGATTTCTTCAACTATAAAATGAGGATGGTAATAATAAATGAGTTTATAAGGTTATTGTGGGGATTAAATGAGTTGATTAAATGAATTAAGTCCTTGGATTCTCTTTTTTTCTCATCTACAATTACTCGCTTCATTATTTCATCCCACTTTGTGACTTGAAACACTATTTATATGCTGAGAACTCCCAAGTTCCAGTCTTCAGTCCATTCATCTCTCCTGAACTCCAGACTTATATACCTAGCTTCTTCCGAT
>NW_006777649.1:502545-507789 GCF_000442215.2 Lipotes vexillifer | reverse complement strand
CTTCCGATCTCTACTTGGATGTTCAGTAAAACATCTCAGACTTAACAGTTTCAAGCTGTGAACTGCGGATCGTCTCCTGAACAAACGTTTTCTGCCCGCAGCTTTCTTTGTTGATGGCAACTTCGTCCTTCTAGTTCCTCAGGCCAGAAACCTTGGAGTTATCCTTGACTCACATTCCACACGTAGTGCATCAGGGAATCCTACTGGCTCTATTTTTCAATCCTATCCATGATCCAATGTCTTTTTACCCCTTCCACTGCTACCTTACTGATCCAAGCCACTATCTAGCAGGCATTGTTGCAACAGTCCCTTGCTTCCACCCTTGCCTCTGAGCCCCAAATCTGTTCTCCGTGCAGTAGCCAGACTGATTCTTGTAAGAATTTAGGTCTGATCATGTCACTCCTCTGTTCAAAATCTTCCAGTGACTCTCCATCTTACTCAGTGAAAAAGGATCCTTGTGGTGGCCCTTCAGTTTCCTCTCTGACTTCGCTCCTGTTGCTTTCTCCCTGTTCAGCAGCCTTCTTGCTGCTGCTTGGACTCACCAGTCCTCAGGGCCCCTATAGCACTTGCTCTTTCTTCTGCCTGGACTGCTCTTCTCCCAGATACCTGCATAGCCAATTTCCTCACTTCCTTCAAGTCTTTGTTCAAGTATTGTCCTTTCAGTGAAGCCTCTGTCGACTACCTAGTTGACATTGAAATCCCCTTCCACCTTTGGCTTTTCTGCTCTCCCTTAACCTATTCTGTTGTTTCCTAATAGCAGTCTTCTAATATGCTATATACTTTTTATCATTGTTATTGTTTATTATATATCTCTCCCCACTAAAATCTGTGCTCCAAAAAAGAATTTGTTTGTTTTGTTCCTTGCTATAATCTCTAACGTCCTAGAACAGTACTGGGCCTAGAATAAGTGTTCAAATATTTCTTGAGTGCATGAATGCATGAACAGTTTGGAGTTGACTTAGAATGTAGTTTAATTTCCCACAGGTTGGCTCTTGAGCTGTTTGACATTTTTTTTTGTTAGTCTGTTGGTCAGAAATCTTTTGGTTGAAGGGCTGAAAAAAATCCTACTGAAATTTTGCTTAATCTAGATTTTGGCACACACACCAATTAGAAGTTCAGAAAACACTACCTTCAGGTAAGGCTTGATCCAGAGCTCAGCTATGTCCCTCTGTTGATAATCTCTCTGCTCTGCCTTCTGTGTAGACCCAGCAATTGTTCCAGGCTCTCTACTTGTGGTGGAAAGTTGGCTGCCATAGTGCAAGGCTTCCCATCTCCTTAAACCCTTAGGAGATATCTCCTCACATCTCATTAGGTCTATTTGGATTCTGTGCTCATCTCTATACCTATTCCCTCTACTCAGTGAGATAGACTACCTAATGGACTTAAGCCACATAGGGCCTAACTGATGTTGAGGGAGGAATCAGCACTGCCTAAATTTTACTTGAGGATGAGAAAGAAAAAAGTCAGGGGATTGACTGTTGACAGAAGAATGGAAGAATGGTTGTTGTGGAAACAGCCAGTGGTCTGGTATAATAGGTGTCACTAGATGCTTATTAAGTTAAATATGATAGCATAAGGTTTGGGGGGATTCAAGCCAAAATAACATATGGAAGAACTGATAGATTTCCTCCTTCAGTCAAGAAGTGGAATAGCATCTGAAAAAGCACAGAGGTATGAAAATGTTTGACATGTTTGGAGAGCTGTGAGGGGTTGGCGTGAAGGGAGTGAGAGTAATATGTTGGGATCTTCTCAGTGTAGCAACAAAAGGTCTGGACCTAACCCTCATTGGTCCAAGTTGGATTTTCTTTGTATGCCCAATGCAATCACTATCGCGACGGGGATAGACTATGCCAATAGCTCAGGCCTTAAAGATACACACACAGACACACACACACACACAGCAGCTTAGACTGAGGAAAAGAAAAATTAGTATTTTCTTAAGAGAGGAAAGGAGAATTGATGCTGAGGAGGTACCAGAAGCAAAAAAACCACCTGTAAATCATCTCGGAATAGACCAATGGACCAAGATGTATCAATATGATATTGACACAATTTTAAAGTTACATGACATTGAATCTGGTGATAAGGTGAGATATGATGTGAAGATTGTAAAATTCCCTGCCACTTCTTTTCAAAAACACCCATCCGATTCCACTCACCAATTTTTGAGTTATATATTTGTCCCTCTAAAGAGCATGGGCAGAGAAACAAGTCCGGAAAGACAGGTGAGCAAGCAGACGTGAGTTCTGTCATTGCAGGCCGCCGTCTCTTCCTTTTCATCTTCCTTTGGGGTTAGAGGATACTTTTATGAGTGGAGGAAAAGAAAACCTAAAAGTTAACTAATTTAAAGCATTGGTTATGAATTTTGTCCTTTGCTGCTCTGCTTGTGGATCTAATCAGGAAATTCAGGATTAAAATGGGAAGGCCTGACCCTTCTTCTAGTGTCCATTTTATTTAGCCCTGAAGTACCAGTCTACATCCTTCTTGTCTTCAGTGCCAAGTGCAATGTGATATGAACGGTCATAATAAAGTACTTTATTCTTTTTTGGCATTGCCACATCTTTGGAGAAGAAAACATGGCTGCCTGATCGAGGGCGTTGGCAGCGAAAGACGTGGGAAGAGTAAGGATTACCACCGGTGACTTTGTTCTTGGGAGGAACATTCGGGCAAGGCTCAGTGCAGGTGTACACGTGGGCGAAAATAGACATCGGGTGTCTTTCCATGCTTGCGGCACATCATCAGCTCATCCCCCTTTTACACACTGCTCTCTGTTGCCTTGCTGGCGTAATTAAGCACTCCCAGTACTGCTGCCCCAGATTCTAGTCCATGGGTATGGAGAGCTGCCCTCACCAGTGCCAGCCCCCAGCGTGTTCCCTTGTTAAATTATGCATATGCTAATGAAGTGTGAAAATCAGCCAAATAACCACTCTTTCTAATCACTTACGGTCCCAATGAATTTTGTCCTTTGCTGCTCTGCTTGTGGATCTAATCAGGAAATTCAGGATTAAAATGGGAAGGCCTGACCCTTCTTCTAGTGTCCATTTTATTTAGCCCTGAAGTACCAGTCTACATCCTTCTTGTCTTCAGTGCCAAGTGCAATGTGATATGAACGGTCATAATAAAGTACTTTATTCTTTTTTGGCATTGCCACATCTTTGGAGAAGAAAACATGGCTGCCTGATCGAGGGCGTTGGCAGCGAAAGACGTGGGAAGAGTAAGGATTACCACCGGTGACTTTGTTCTTGGGAGGAACATTCGGGCAAGGCTCAGTGCAGGTGTACACGTGGGCGAAAATAGACATCGGGTGTCTTTCCATGCTTGCGGCACATCATCAGCTCATCCCCCTTTTACACACTGCTCTCTGTTGCCTTGCTGGCGTAATTAAGCACTCCCAGTACTGCTGCCCCAGATTCTAGTCCATGGGTATGGAGAGCTGCCCTCACCAGTGCCAGCCCCCAGCGTGTTCCCTTGTTAAATTATGCATATGCTAATGAAGTGTGAAAATCAGCCAAATAACCACTCTTTCTAATCACTTAAGGTCCCAAGAGCAAAGGGGTTTTTTTTTTTTTTTTTTCCTGTTCTTTTAATTTTGGGGTGGTTGTTATGATTTGCAAGCCAATTGGAAGCACAATTCTCTGGGTGTCTCTCCTCTCCCGGTTCCCTTCCACAGAAATGAGGGTAATTGGCATTCTCACTTCTACCTCGAGTGAGAAGAGTCTTCTGGAAAACTAATGACCCACTGTGCCCTTTTCATTCGCATCTAGGGCTGGATAATCCCTAGTTTTACATTCATACACAGAGCAGTCCCAAAGGGCAGTTAACTAGACTACATTATTTCCTGCCCCCTGGAGGGCCAGTGTTTGAGAACATCCCCCCAGAGATAGTGCATGCCAAGGCCCTTGTGTTGTGATTACACTTTACCTTTGCGTCTTTCACTCAAGTCTCTGAGTCTTTGCAAGTCCATCCATTACCCTTACAGACCTAGTAATGTTCTGTGTCTTGCTAATCTGGCCCCCACCTGCCTCTCTGAGCATCTTTTACACCCCCCTCCCCATCACTTGCCTAGTACCACCTTGGTCCATTTGCATGCAGCTCTTCCCTCTGCTTGGAAAGCTTAACCCACAGATCTGCATATAGTGACTGACCTCTTCCCATCCTTCTCGTCTCAGCTCAATTGTCACCCTTCAGAGAGGCCAATCCTGACCACCTAATTGATGTTGAATCCCATCCATCCTTATCATATATCACCCCCATATTATTCCCTTCAAGCCCCCATTGTTGATACTATCCCGTTCCTTAGATTTATTGCTTCTTTTTCCTTAAGGGCAGGGGACCTCGACTGTCTCCTTTGCCACCATATCTCCAGGCCCCAGCACATGCCTGGCACACAGTAAACGTGCAATAAATGTCTTTGCATAAATCGATAGTGTTTTGTATCTTTGAGCAGTTTCTCGTATAGTAGTGGAAGATTTTCTTTCTCTGGCTGTTTCACCCTAGACTCTTTGCTCCTCCAAAGAAGGGACTTCGTTGTATTCGTATTTGTTTTCCCCATTGACCACGTGTGCAAGTTACACTGTTAATACAGACTATTACTTGACTCCAAAATCATTGATGCTAGTGACTGTTTTTACTGAAGGTTTTATGGAGAGACTGAGGGGAAGGTTACATCACACAGCCCACTATCTCTTTGCTCTCTCCCATGTCTTACCCACTTGCCCCCTAAGTTTCAGGTATTTTCTCCCTCCTCTTCAACCACACATCCCCTGTGAAATCCTCTTTTCCCTTCCTTTGTCCTGAGAAAATCAGCTGTTGCCCTCAGATTCCACCCTACACAGCAAAACAAAAGTTTCCTAGTGATCTGAAGAGCGGCCACCTTTTGTTCCCCAACCCCGCTCCTTGGGGACCTGAGCTCACTGCAAAGTATTTGAATGAATAAATCACAGCATAGATGTTATCTTGGTCCCAACTGATCTGAGCCCTTCTTTCATTTTATTCATTTATTCAGCAAACACTTATTAATGTTTGTGCCAGGTGCTGGGGATACAACAGTAAGCGAGTTTGATTTCCTGATGCTAAGGTCCCGGGGAGAAACTCAGGAGGATGAATGAATGTAGTAGTTTGTGTGAGTCTAAACCCCAGAGCAGAGAGATTTGCTTCTGTTATTGCAGGGGATCTCATTGTAAAGCAAAGGACTGTATTTCAAGAATACCCTGCGCCGCAGATTTTTTTTTTTTTTTTTTTTTT
>NW_006777649.1:495574-501908 GCF_000442215.2 Lipotes vexillifer | reverse complement strand
TTTCTGTATATATATATATGTATATATTTATATATATATATATATATATATATATATATATATATATATATATATATATATATATATATATGAGATAATACACAAATTGAAGTTACCAAACAAATCTAAGCCATTCACCCTTGGCACTAGGAATTTGGGTGTAATTAACAATAATAGCAATAACTCAGCTTCTTTCCATTATTCAGTTTGATGATCACAATAGCAGAAGTGTAGATTTTATTCAAATAATACCTGTAAATCTAGTTTTAGTAAGCCTAAACTCTTCTAAATTCACAATACTTAATCTTATTCTTAAATGTTTCCAGTTAAAGGATTCTGCCAGGTACCTAAAGAGCTCAAAGTCTAACAATACACCTAATGTTGAGATAATCCAATGATTGCATTGCTTATCTGGGACACACTCTTTTTTGTTTGTATGTTTGTTTGTTTTTGCGGGTACGCGGGCCTCTCACTGCTGTGGCCTCTCCCGTTGCGGAGCACAGGCTCCGGACGCGCAGGCTCAGCGGCCATGGCTCACGGGCCCAGCCGCTCCGCGGCATGTGGGATCCTCCCGGACCGGGGCACGAACCCGTGTCCCCCTTATCGGCAGGCAGACTCTCAACCACTGAGCCACAAGGGAAGCCCAGCACCGCAGATTTTAAAGGGCTTTTCCAAATTACCTAATGCTAAGATGGTAGGTTAGTTTGCCCAAACTCCACCTCCCTACTTTGGAGAACGATGATTTTTCTTTTTAACCAGGGTGAGCTAAAGAGAAAAAGTGGTTAGTGAGTGTTGAAGATGAAGCCGAACTGTATTTTTTAGAGTTTCAGGGGAATTTTATTTTCCTCCAATACACAAAATCTAGCTAGACTCAGGGGAAGCCAGCATGTAGCTGAACCACATGAGAAAGCCGGAGGCAACTCCAGAGATGCTGACACAACAGCCTGGAGGGGAGAGGACAAATTCCCATCACCAGCTGGAAAAGAGGGTTTCCACCAAGCCTGCTCAGTTCTAACGCTGCCTCCTGGAGCAGAGATGGGAAAGGGAGTTGGCCCCTCTGCTCCTTACCACGGTGGCTAGAGGAAGAAAGAGATTTTATGGTTGGGTCAGAGGTGTTTTGTGTTTCTGAAGCAGGATGGTATTATCACAGCAGTCAAGGTTTGAAATCTAGGGGTTGGAAACTGGTGACCCATGAGCTGAATTTCACCTAAAGATGGCTTTTGTTTGGCCAGTATGGAGTTGGCCCACTGTTTAAATATTTTTTAATAAGTTGCCAACATTTAAAAATCGGATGATTTGTTTAAATATCCGTATTTCCATCTTCCCTTGAAGACTCTGATCCTGTGGCCACAGTGAGAGCATAGATCCTTCATGGCCACAGCGGAACTTGATAGGTTACATTATACTCAAATGTGTCTTCTTTTTTTTTTTTCTCTCTGCCTGTTTGAGGGACTGCAGGGAGAGAGGGAGAATCAAACCAAATCATCCCTCTCTGAATGATACTGAGGAGGGGTGAAGGAATAAAACAGGTTCTAAAAAACCAAAACAAAACAGTAAAGAGTTATAAACTAAGAGCTCAGTGAAAGCAGAGGGCAGTATAAACGTCTTCAACTGCCTGTAAGTAACCTGGCCCCCAAGAACAGCACTTTGGTGGTAGTTACGGTGCTTATCAGTAGCTCCCCAGGTGTCCTGAGTGGTGTGGCAGCCAGGAGTTTCAGGAAATGGCAACGTCTTCCTCATCAGGATATGGGATAAACAGGAAGGTGCCAACTTCATAATTGGTACCTGGCTGACTATCTCAGGGCGCACTTAACTTGACAACCTGGTGAACCACAATAATGCATTTGAGATAGTGTTTACTGAAGCGTGTGCCACAGAGAAGTGGAGAGAAAAGGAGTAGTGAGGGTGAGGGCTGTTCTGGAGTCATCCTACAGCTCAGAAATGGCCCTGAAGAGGAGGTTCTTCTCAAAAGTATACACTCTTGGGGGTTTTTGGTTTCTCTTTGCTTCTCTCTTTGCAGTCCTGGCTTCCCCAAGTTGATTCTCCATCCCCTTTTGCTTGTTTCTGAATTTCTTTCTAACTCATGTGTGTCCAGTCCTTAAATTTCATGATTGTGACTTGTTAGTATGTCTAAGGCTGAACTCATCAGGACCCTGGCATTCTGTAAAATTAAGGTAATGGAACCTTCTTTTGTGAGGTGGTGATATTTACCTCAATATAAACATAAGCAATGTTTTAATATCTATTTGGCAGTCATTCTTCTTAAGAGCTGAAATCTAGGAGAAAATAAATTGTGTTGATATGTTTGTCAATCTGATCTAGCACTTTTAACAGTAAATTTAAGACCGACATATAGTTACATTGTCGGTATTTAGAATTCCAAATCTGAATTGATGTTAATTCTGATCTATCTTTACAAGAAGCGATGATACTTACTAAGATGTGAAGAGGATAAATAAGACTGTAGTGGAGAAAATGTCCAATACTCCCAACGAGTGGTGTCTTGAATCACCTTTCCACCAGTGTTACTGGTGCTAATATGTTTCTTACTTGATTAAAATAGGTCTGGAAGAATTTTCATTTATAGCAGTTTTTCAGGGTGGTATGGAAAAATCCGTGACACAAAAGAAATAACTACATTTCTTATACAGATACATAAAAATTCTTTCTATTAGGAGACCAAGACTACTACACTTCTCATATTCTTAGTTTTAGTTACTGAGATTCCATATGGAATTCCAGATTGGTAGGTAGGTAGATGGAAAGATAGATAGATCAGTCTTCATTGAGAAAACCTTCTTTGCACATAGCTCCATAATACAGACAAAACTAGAAGTTGGATGCAACTTTGGGGAAAAGTTAGACTGGAACATACCATTTTCTTATTTCCATTTAAAGAGAGAAAGGATAAATTTTAACCAGCCTGTTGTTCTCGACATGGGAGGTTCTGAGGTATCCTCATCAACCTTCAGCATTGTAGTGCTTCATCCTCCTTGTGGGCCAAGTTCTGTAGATCCAGGAATTATCTGCTAAACACACACACCAAAGGGCACAGGCAGACGCACGTACATACTCCCATCTTATTTCTCCCCGATATCCTCCCCATGCGATGTTACTCATGTGGTTCACAAAGGCAGAAACCTAACTTCTTGCTCCTCCTATCCTCCAACCAGATAACGACAAAATTACCGCAGAGCCCTGGGATGGAATTGACGCTTAGTGATTAACGTCCTTGGTCCTGAGAGACTTTGTCTCCTGTTCATGGAAAATCATCACGGGCCCTTGCACGTGTGTTATCTGCCCTCCTGTGTCTGGTGACAGTTGCAGAGAAAGGCACCCGCCTTCAAGAAGTTTCTTTTGTGTTAGATGAGTGGTTTTTTAAACTATTTATAGGATTTGACATTAATTATTTTTTAAATAGCATGGTTTTAAGTAACTAGAAAGATTATGTGGACTGTGGAAAAATAGGAGAAAATGCAGGAAAGCATAAATGGAAGAATTTAAAATTATTTATGCTATTTAATCAATAATTGAAGAGAAAATGATAGTTCAGAGACAAGGGGTCCATAAAGCACCCAGAGATATGTCCTGTGTACATTTTGGTGCAGATGTTGGTCTCTTTATTCCACCCATATACAATTTTAACAGAACGAGGGCCTATACACGACACCTTATACAGAGCCCATAACATTTCCAGCAGTAGCATCTGAAAATCTTCATTTCAGCCTAGTTGATTATTCAGTGAAACCTGAGTCATAAATTAAACCTGGGGATAAGACTCTGCCCATGTGTGCCTCTGTCGTAGAAATAGGTCACAAATATGTCACTGTCTTCTTCTATCACTTGGCTTTTTTATGTATAATCATCTACTTTATAAATGCACCTTGACTTATTTAACCTAGCTTCTATTCATAGATACTTGGCTGTTTCCAGTTTTTCAATATCTTAATAATATTTACTATACCTACATAATTTTGCAAATTTGGGGGACATTTCCTAAAAGGTCCATTTGAGTCAGAATATGTGACAGCAGTTTTGAGGAATTTTTTTATATTAATAAATCATCCTATATCCATGTTCCTATCCACACTTCCCCCTCTCCTGTCTCTCTAGATCTCTTTCTTTCTTTCATCCTGCCTTACCCTCTCCCTCTCTCCCTCACCCCTCAGATGCACACAGACAGACAGACACACACACACACACACACACACACACACACACACACCCCATATCTCCTTGGTTAAGTCACGCATTTGATGTAGTGAAATAACCAAGAGGAGTTCAGAAACCAACGTGGTCACCACACATGAAGCACAGATTGGAAAACTACAAACCAACTCTATAAAAAAAAAAATGGGCAAGAAAGAAAACAACTATTCTGGTGTTAGGTTTGGAGGATCTCATGCCTTTTGTTACAGTGTGTTTTGTTGCAATGAGTGAAAGTCAAGAGAAAGAGGGAGCAAACCAAAAATTTGCTGAGAATTGGAGGAGTGGGGCAGTCACTGATAAGTCAGGTTGAAGTATTCATTACTGTGAGCCATCTGTTTGGGCTCGGTAACTTTATATGTCGGGGAGAGATCATGGGTATACCACAGAGGTAGCTGCTTTTGGGGAAACTTCTGCGTCCTGAGCGTCCTAGATTAATACCGAAACTGAGATAGTCTAAATGTAAAGGGGTTCAGAATGGTATCTTTATTTTGATTTGGAGCAACTGTGTTAAGAACTTTAATATCCACAAGAGAGTTCAGGTTCTATTGTGGCAGTGGATGGGGAAGAATCTGGATTGGTCCAAAATTCACTTCATTCACAGCATCTTCCTTCTCACTTTATTTGAACCTCAGTTGGATCTGGTTCAAATGAATTCTTTTCATAAAGTATCATTAGGGCAACACTGACTCTGAAATGTGATAGCTTGAAAGAAAAGTTGATTTTTCCACTGGTAATTATTAAGCACTATATACTTCTTGTCTAAAAGTTTTGCCTTGTTTTTCATTTCAGATCTCTATGTTCTGTTTTCAGGGAAACTGCCTTGCCTTGGGTTTATATGGAGCCAGGCACTCAGATAAAATCTGAAATGCTTGCTTGAGCATCCGTTTTCCAAATATCCAGATATTTGTGTTCATGCAGGCTAAATATCCAGGTGGTCGAGCGACTGTACACATTTGGATAGTTGGATATCAGACAGGTAACTGTAATGCCCAAGTGTTCTTTTTTAAGCATGTAGCTCATGGACATACTTTCACATCTGTTCATGATGAGTTGAGAATGGAGGGGTAGAATGATACAGTGGTTAAGAGCAAAGTTTTAGACTTAGACCTGGGTTGGCATACTGATACTAACATTATTAGCTGTGCAACTTGGGGACAAGTTTACTTAGTGTGTCTGTTTTAGTTTCCTCACCTGTAACATGGGGATAATAATACATAAACATCATGGTGTTGTTGCATGTGTGAGGTAATTATATATAAGGAGCTTAGCACAGTCCAGAGCCAATAGTCTGAGTTCTGTCCAGTTGTGTTAACAGCTCTCATCATCATCATCATGACCATCATCTGGGGTGTGGATAAGAATTGGAAGGAAGGTGGCTTGTTTTGGCACCAAAGACTATATCCTCACAAAGCCATAGATATTCCTATCCTTCCATGCAATTCAATCAACATATGTGATGCCTTAACCATTTTAAATGAGATGGGGTATATGTGATTGAGTGAATGAATGAATGAATGAAATGGGCAACAGCAGTACACTACTGTGTTCTAGATGGTACTTGATGTAGGCTCTGGAGAACAGTTAGAGAGTTTTAAGGGATCAGCAACTAGGGAAGAACGTCTAGCCAGAGAGAATGCCGACAACAAAAGGCATAGTGATTAATTCTCTTTTTATTTCATACATTCAACAGGCATTTGAGATTCTGTTCTGACCAGGCACTAGAGCAAAGCATGGGGTGTTTGGAGGAAATGAGGAGTGATCTAGTTTGGCTGTAGCCTAGGACAGGGAGAGGAATATGCCAAAGATAAAGGTAGAAAATGTCATACTTAGAGGTTGGGGTATTACTCTGGCAAGTTGAGGGAATCACTTTTGCTATTGGACAGTCAGCCTTTAAAGTCTGAACCAGTGCAGCATCCTTTGTATCCCCGGCACCCTAAGGTCTGGCAGTAGGCAGTCAGCAAACATATGTTCTCAATTTTAGAAAGGTAGAGATTATCATTTTTAGTTGGTTTTATTGTTATTTTTCTGACTATATAAATTTTGTGCATGTTTTCAATAATTCAGAATATCCCACAGTCAAATCATTGATTTATTCATGCAACAGATATTTTTTAAACATGTACTC
>NW_006777649.1:418813-495564 GCF_000442215.2 Lipotes vexillifer | reverse complement strand
CTCTTTCCCAGATTTTATGCTAGGCACTGATCCCAGAGATAATTACGACTTTTGTTTGTTTCCCCCAGAGCTCTATCAAGTAAGTGTTCAGCACATAATAGGTCCAAAATAAATGGTAGTTCCATATTAAAGGAACAAGTGTTTTACTGTCAGAGAAAAAAAATCTACCCCCTTATTATATCATTCTTTGTGATTTTGTGTTTCTAAAAACAATTAAATTGAGCCACTCTATGAAATACAAGAAAGCCACTTAATTTAGTGTCCAGTCTCTCCAATTCTAACAGAAATTAAAATGCATCCCCTAGAACTCAGAAGCACACTTTACCTTCATACTCGGCTTTGTCCATAATATGTATTATTATTTTATTTTATTTTTTTAAGATGTTGGGGGTAGGAGTTTGTTAATTAATTTATTTTATTTTTGGCTGTGTTGGGTCTTCGTTTCTGTGCGAGGGCTTTCTATAGTTGTGGCGAGCGGGGGCCACTCTTCATCGCGGTGCGCGGGCCTCTCACTGTCGCGGGCTCTCTCGTTGTGGAGCACAGACTCCAGACGCGCAGGCTCAGTAGTTGTGGCTCACGGGCCTAGTTGCTCCGCGGCATGTGGGATCCTCCCAGACCAGGGCTCGAACCCGTGTCCCCTGCATTAGCAGGCATATTCCCAACCACTGTGCCACCAGGGAAGCCCCCCACAATGTGTATTATTAACGCAGGAAATTATGCTGTCTGTTCAAGACATTGGACTGAGCAGAGGGAGGGAGGCATACACCTGCCTTATGCAGAGCTGTGACTTTCCAGCAGGGGCATCCGAAACTCTTCATTTCAGTCTAGCTAATTATGCAGGCCAACCTGAGCCATAAATTGAAGCTGGGGATGAGACTATGACCAAGTGTGCATGTGTAATGTTTATGAGCTGTAAGGTCATTGCAGAAAACAGCAAGGAACATAGTTGTAATAGACTGTTGGCCTCTAAGGAAATTATTAATTAAATTTTATCTTCTCCCTGGCATGCTTCAGTGCCACCAGTATGAGTCTTTAGACCTGGGGAAACTATACCTCGATAATAACTGGCCTTATCATCGGGCTGGCAGTCATTGAATATGCTCCTTTGTCTGACACCAATCATGAACTGCAGTGTGGGATGTCAAGGTTTCTGCAAATGCCGATCGCATGCCTCACTGTACATCAGGCCCAGGGTTCAGATCTCATGATAGGAAATCTAAGAGTCCACAGCAGGTGGAGTAATCCATTTTCTGGAAACGAGCTGTGGGCACAGTCCCATTTCCAGCACCCAGCCCATTCAGTTTCCAGTGTTATCTCCAAAAGAGCTAAAATCACTCTCAAAAGACCAAAGCAAAAGAGGTTCAAATGTCACTGTGTTGACACCATCTAGATGGAGTGCGATTTTTGAGTCCCTGGCTTAACAGTGCTGACTTGACTAGGAAAATCAGAGCTGGAAATGTCATTTCCAACTACCTTCTTTTAGAGATTTCCCAGACAGCTTGGCTCAGCCCACGAATCAAATGGCATTTTTGTTGCTGTTCGTAAGTGCTTGCTGTGTCAGCCAGCTGTGTTCCTCCTGCCCCACGCTGGATCCCCCGCGTTAAATGCTGTCTGATCAGCTGGCAGCTATTCAAAGGACCCACAAAGCAGATTGGAGTCCAGCTCTGTTTTCCCATAGATGGGTGGCCCTGCCCCACTAATGGGGATTTAAGCATCTTCATTTCAGGCGAGACAGCAGGTCGAGAATATAAGGCACAGATGTGTTTGATTAGATTCGGAGTTTTCCAAATTGTTACTCAAACACGCCTTCTGGGGCCCAGCTCTCTATCTTGATGACTGGGCCGTTTGCCCCTGCTTTAGGCATTTCAGCCACTCACCCACCTTGTCCCTTCACTCCTCTTCGTTATAGAAAACTCAGGATAGAGAAAGTCTAGGAGAAGGGAAAATTTAACTTGAGAGGTCTTGACTGAATGCCGCCAGTAAGATCAAGAATGAATAAAACACAGTCCCGAAAAGGAAGAAAACTAAGAAGTGACCACACTGACAGTAGCCGTGACAAGTTGTACTGAAACTGCCTCCGAGTAGGCTGCATATTTGAGGTTGGCATCATGTGTGGACACGACATTCGCATCTTCATCATGGCCCTCCTAATCATGTCACATCCTCTCTTTGGGAAGATTCTGGTGCAGACAGTTAGGGTTAGGAGAACTTTTATTCTCTACATTACAATTTCATAGAGGCATCTGGCCCATTAAAGTCCATTCTGGAATTTTAAAACTATTTTAAGGTGATGTACTTTATGAAACCTTGATAAGTTCTCTGGACATTTTGGGCAGGAGATGGATAGCAAATAATATTTTCAGTGAATTCATCGCCAGACCAGGATAGGAAATTGTTAACTAGTTGTGCTGGATGGAATGCAAAGGGTTGCTACAGCTTAATGAAGAAAGAAATGGTTTAACCTTGGGAAGGTGCTGGTTGTGTACAATGCTCATAGAAGCTTAGACTCTTAAAAGTGGAAGGCAGTTTGGACCCTCATTTTGTCCAACATTCTGCCATTTGTATAATTCCTTCTAGAATCTCCCTGATGAGTGATCATCCTATTTTTTATGAATAGCCTCAGTGCTGAAAAGTTCAATCCCTCATAGCAGTGCATTCATTTTTTTAATGTTTATATACTTTTATTTATATATTAGGCAGAACTAATAAAAGCAGTTTAATCAATTAGATTTTATTTGTTCTAGCTATATTAGCCAAAAATATATCGAAATTCCAACATGCAAAGAGTACTTTCTCTTCCCAATACGCATATAAAATTTGTGAATGGTCTTGTGTATGTAATAGCATGGTGCTATTACTAATTTCAACAACGAAATTGCCTTTTTTATTGGGATAAAATACATGTAACATAAAATTTACCATTTTAACCATTTTAAGTGACATTAATTACAAGCACAGTGTTGTGCTTCTATCTCCACTATTTTCCAAAAATTTTTATTACCCCAAACAGAAATTTTGTACCCAGTAAGTAATGAGTTCTCATTTCTTCCTCCCCCTTGTCTCTGGTAACCTCTAATCTTTTTTCTGTCTCTATGAATTTGCCTCTTCTAGATATTTCACATAAGTGGAATCATATAATTGTCAGTTGTGTCTGACTTAATTCACTTAGCGTAATGTTTCCAAGGTTTATCCATGTCGTAGCGTGTATCAGAACGTCATTCCTTTTTATGGCTGAATAATATTCCATCAAATGTATATACTACATTTTGTTTTCCCACTCATCTGTTGATAGACACTTAGGTTGTTTCTGCCTCTTGGCTATTGCGAAAAATCCTGTGTGAACATTGGTGAACAAGTAGCTGATTCCCTGCTTTCCATTCCTTCAGGTATATACACCTAGCCGTGGAATTGCTGAGTCATATATTTATATGGATATACAGTTTCCCCAACACCGTTGTTGAAGAGACTATCTTTTCTCCATTGTGTGTTCTTGGCATCTTTATACATGTGTGGGTTTAACTCTGGGCTCTCTGTTCCGTTCCATTGGTCTATGTGTCTGTCACTGTGCCAGTATCACACTGTTTACTATAGCTTTGTATAATATTTTGGTATTGTGATGCCTCCAGCTTTGGTCTTCTTTCTTAAGAGAGCTTTGGCTCTTCTGGGTCTTTTGTGGTTCCATAAGAATTTTTGGATTGTTTTTTCTACTTCTGTAAAAAATGCCACTGGGATTTTGATGAGGATAGCATTGAATCTGTAATCTCCATGGTTAGGTCTTTTCCTAAGTATGTTTTTTTAATACTATTGTAAAAGGGATTGTTTTCTTAATTTCTTTTTTGGATTGTTCATTGCTAGTGTATAGAAATACAATTGATTTCTGTGTGTTGATTTTGCATCTTGCAACTTTGCTGAATTCATCTATTAACTGTAAAGGGTTTTTTGTTAGGCCTTTTTAGGTAGAAGATCATATTATCTGTGGATAGAGATAGTTTGGCTTCTTCCTTTCTGATCTGGCTACATTTTCTTTTTCTTTCCTAATCGCTCTAGCTAGGACTCCCAGTACTATGTTGATAGAAGTGGTGAGTGGGCATTCTTGTCTTGTTCCTGGTCTTAGACGAAAAGCTTTCAGACTTTCACCATTGAGTGTGATGTTAGCTGTGGGCTCTTAATAAAACTTGAACAGTCCATATGAATCTTAAATCAATTTTTAAATTTCTACCCCAAAAAATGCCATTAGAATTTTGCTAGCAATTACATTGAATTTGTGTATGACTTTGGGTATGTATACCACATTTGGTAGTGTTATCGTCTTAACAATACTGTGTTTCTGTTTATGAACATTGAATATCTTCCCATTTATCTTGGTCTTTAATTTCTCTCAGCAATGTTTTGTAGTTTTCAGTGTGCAGTCTTACATCTCCTTGGTTAAATTTATTCCTAAATATTTTATTATTTTTATGCTGTTGTAAGTGGAATTATTTTCTTAATTTCCTTTTTGGATTGCTTGTTGCTAATGTAGAGGGGGAAAAAACCTGATTTTTGTGTATTGATTTTTGTATCCTGCAACTTTGCTGAATCCATTTATTAGCTATTACAGGTTTTTTCTGAATTCATTAGGGTTTTTTCGTTATAAGATCGTGTCATCTATGGATGGAGATAGTTTTACTTCCAATTTACTTTCCAAATTGGATGCCTTTTATTTCTTCTTCTTACCTAATTGCTCTGGCTACAACTTTCAGTACCATGTCAAACAGAAGTGATAAAGCAGATATTTTTGTCTTGTTCCTGATCTTAGGGGAAAAGCTTTCAGTCTTTCACCAGTGAGTATGATATTAGTTAAGGGTTTTGCATAAATGACCTTTATTGAGTTCAGGAAGTTTTATATCTTCTATTCCAAGTTTATTGAGTATTTTTATCTTGAAATGGTGTTAGATTTTGTCAGAAGCTTTTGTCGGTATTAACTGAGATGATCATGTGTTTTTTCCTTCATTCTATTGATGTGGTGTAGTGTATTGATTGGTTTTCAGGCCTCGAACCACCCTTGAAATCCTAGAATAAATTCCACTTGGTCAGGGTGTATCATCTTTGTAATATGCTGCTGAGTTTATTTTCCTAATGTATTGTTGAGGATTTTTGCATCAATATTCATAAGGAATATTGGTCTATAGTTTTCTTGTAATGTCTTTGTCTGGCTTTGGTATCATAGTAAGGCAGGCCTCATAGAATAAGTAAAGAAGTGTACCCTCCTCTTCAGTGTTTCTGGAAGAATTTGAGAAAGATTGGTATTAATTCTTCTTTAAATGTTGGGTAGAATTCACAGTGATTACATCTGGCCCTGGGCTTTTCTTTGTTTCATTACTGATTCAATCTCTTTGTATGGGTCTATTCAGATTTTCTGTTTCTTCTTGAGTCAGTTTTGGTAATTTGTGTGTTATCTAGAAATTTGTCCAGTTCATCTAGGTTATCCAGTTTTTGATTTACAGTTGTTCATAGCACTCTCTTATAACCCTTTGTATATCTGTAAGGTTGGTAGTAATGTTAATGCATTCATTTTTTATATTTGCCATCACTAGGGTGTTTTCACCTGATTTTTACTAAAATCTGGATCCAAGAAGCTCTTCACTATTTGGTCCTGGATCTTACTGTATTTTCTTTATTTCGTTTGAGATAGAAATGTACTGCTGGTAGTGATAACAATAGCATCAATAATAGCTACCATTTAGTAAATGCTTCCCATGTGCCAGGTACTGTGTGTGAAACAGTTTACAAATGTCATCTTACTTAACTCTTATAACAACCCATGGGTATTACCATCCTATTCTGTCTGTTTTTAGGAAAACTAAAACACCATGCAGTTGAGTCATTCACCAAGTCAGAGTATCCAAAGATCTCAGAGCATGACAAAAAAGAGATTGCATCTTGCTTGGACTAGTCCTTTGCTTAGGAGTCCACAGAATTCACCAAGCCTACAAAATGTACATTTTTCTCTTATGTTTTGCCTATAAGTACTAAGATATTTTATTTCTTTTTGTGGCTGACATTACCCATTAGTACAGTTACTACAGGATTGTCTTGGGGTTGGGGAAGGGAGAATGTGGAAGGATAAAGTATTTGGGGGAAGAGATGATCTTTGAGGATACCCTGTCACTGAGAGCTAGAGAAACAGATTATCTGGATAATTCACATTAAAACAAGAACTCGGGGAATTCCCTGGCGGTCCAGTTGTTAGGACTCCACGTGGTCAGGGAACGAAGATCCTGCAAGTCGTGTGGCACAGCCAAAAACAAAACAAAACAAAACTCACAGCAATTAAAATTGGCCTCTGTGGTGGGACTGACATGTACACACGACTATATTTAAAATGGATAACCAACAAGGACCTACTGTTGAGCACAGGGAACTCTGCTCAGTATTATGTAGCAAACTAAATGGGACAAGAATTTGAAAAAGAATAGATACATGTATATGTATAACTGAAGCTACTGTACACCCGAAACTATCACAACGTTGTTAATCAACTATACTCCAATATAAAATAAAAAGTTAAAAAAAAAGATATTTCAGGCAAAGCTGGATCAATGGGGAGACACTTTAACCTAAAATAGCTGTTTAGTTGCTTTATTTTGTATATACAGAACAAAACTTAGAAGACACCACCCAAATGTAGAGCAAGCTGAAAGGGTATAAAAGAAAGAACGAATAGACTTTGAATACCTTGGGGTTCTGTGTGTCATTCAGTTCACTTACTCTGTTCTTTGAGACAACATTTATTTTAGTAGGTAGGCTGTAATTCATGATTTCGGTGGATGTGCTAATATAAGGGAGAATGTACTCGGTTTCCCTAGTCAGCCAGACACTAATGAGGAAATGCAGAAGCGGGAGACCATTTCCACTGCTTTAATTCAAATCCGGATCACGTAAACCACAGTCTGAAAGAAGAGCATGAAGCCTGGTTCTGCCGTGTGCAGCCCTTTTGAAAAGATGAAATGAGAAGTTCAGGGAGAAAAAAATACCACCTTCCCAGAATTATATCAGACACATTAATCATGGAAGGTCCAAAAAGTGTCCCTGGAACACGAACGATAGAGCACATCATGGTCACGTCCCATAATCCACTATGTTTTCCAAGTCGCTCTTCATCAGCTGGATAATACTGTTTAATCCCTTATGCTGATTTAAAATTCCATCAGAGGGAGGTAATGTGTTTCTGTTCTGGAGGTTTACTATGGTAAATGCATTACCGGATTAACTTTATCTTCACTATCACAGGGGTCTTTTAGGTGCTAATACAATTTTAAAATAAAACAAAAACTCTTCTATTTGAAAGTGTGCTTTTCACATCTGAACTCATTTGTGATGCTTATTGAGTACCATTTGACATCTGAAAAGCTCAAATCTTGTCCTTTACAGGCAGAGGAGCCTTAGCAATAAAAGAATTGGACAGTCAAACCCTTAAATGATCTGGGATCAGTCTAGTATTAGGCCCAAATGAGGTTTTTTTCATCCTTACTCCTTTGTGTATTTTAATTTTAACAGCCAACAGCAAGGTTGGCTGTTCTTAAACTTTGTTGCCACAGAAGTCTTTGATCAAAAGAAATCTCACTTGTGGGTATAAATAAGTAAAGCAGATGAAGGTGCTTGTCAAAGAAGGAGGAAAAATGTCTCACTTTTCTCCATAGACGCCCTTGAGGGGTTCCAAGGAGGACTTTACAGAGTAGTTTTTTGGTTCCATTACTGAAAAGCATTCCATTGAAAGGAATTCAGATGCATTCCTATGATAATAATTCAAACAACATAGAAGAATATAGACCAAAAAGTTACTCTTCCCGCCTTCAACATCCACTCCCCTGTCCAGAGGTCATTGCCATGAACAATTTTGTGGGTATCATTATGGATCTTTTTTCTGTGTTCAGAAATAAATATATATATTGCTAATTCATGTATAGTTTTAGGATTTTAAAATATACATTCTGTGTGCCTTTAAGTTCCATAAGAGTTTTGTCTGTGTTGTTCACTAGTTTTTATCATGTCTAGAACAGAGCCTGACATATAAACCATCAATAAATGTTGGCTGGTTTAGGGACTGAATTATCCTGCAACTTGCTTTTTGTGTTCAGCAGTAGGTCTTAGAGTTCTTTCCATGTCAGTACATATAGAGCCATCTTATCTTTCTTAAAGATTGCATTGTACTTTATAGTATGGATGTTCCAGAATTTATTTAACTCCTTTCCTATGGATGTATTTCTAGTTGTTTCTAATTTTCTACTATAAGCATTGCTACAGCAGATGTCCATATTGATGACTCTTTGTCATTTGTCACGGACATGTGCAAATGCTTCTATATGATAGTTTCCTTGAAGTAGGGTTTCTGACTCAAAGTGTGTACACATCCTGACTTCCTATAGGTAGGTCCCTGGATTTCTTTCTCTTCTCCTATCAAGTGGCAACAGAGATAGAATTTAGTTTGGGAGATTTTTATGGGCCAGCGTATGGGATATATCATCTCCACCCACAATCCATTGGCTAAAACCCAGTCACATGGCCTCTCTTAAGTGCAAGGGAGAGTGGGAAATATTGTTAGCTGTGTGCCCAAGAGAAGTGAAAAGGTAGCTTAGTGAGCTTCTAGCTTGTCTGCCACAGCAAGGGATGCTGGAAAATGCTGTTTCTGCATAATCACGTGCCCAGCTAAAAGTTGATTCCTGTGGAGGAAGGGAAGTACTGATTTTGGAAGACAACTCATCATCTGCCACTGCTCTGTTGACATTTAAGTTTGTAACCTCTGCTATAAATCATCTACAGGGCAATCGCCTCTATTTAAACCACATGGACCTTTCCCAAAATTTATATTTAACTGAATTTTAGGTAAATCTACGTATGCTTGAGGTCAACAGGTTCTCATGTAATTGACCTGACAGTGAGTTACAGCACAAGATAGGTCTTTTAAAAAAAATTAGTAGCACCTGTTTGCAATGGACTTATCGTGTTTAGTGATCAGAAGCCCAGAACTTATCATCTGTCTCCAGGTTGTCAAGCCACTTATCATGGCCTTTGAAATTTCTATATTGGTGCTGAGCGATGAATGAACATCAAAGAGGTGTTTTACTGCTCTTTCAGTCATCTTGGCCATTGACGATGGCCAGACCACAGAGTTAGGCCTGCCTTTAGAATTCTGGCACTGGGAGCTTTAGGTCTAAGATAGAAGGATATATATACATATTTTTTTTTTTTTTTTTTTTTTTTTCAGTGGTATGTATGCTATAGCAAAGGCTTTTTTGCGGTACGCGGGCCTCTCACTGCTGTGGCCTCTCCCGTTGCGGAGCACAGGCTCCGGACGCGCAGGCTCAGTGGCCACGGCTCACGGGCCCAGCCACTCCGCGGCATGTGGGATCTTCCCGGAACGGGGCACGAACCCGTGTCCCCTGCATCGGCAGGCGGACTCTCAACCACTGCGCCACCAGGGAAGCCCTAGAAGGATATTTTTGAATGTCCTCCTCCATCTGATGTTATCTCAGAATAATCCAGCCGGAGTGAAACCTCAGTACGATTTCTATTTATTTGTATTGTCCTTTACACAATGGGAAAGCCGTCTGCGGCTTTCAAAACACTGAGAAGAGAGCCCTGTGGAGCATGGATGGCCCATCATGCATAAGTAAACTCTGGTTTTGATTAATAAAGAATGCCACTGTCCATATGGGGCTTTGCTTTTTTGTGTGAAGGTAAACACAGATTGCTGTCTGTAGGCTAACTTTGGTAGAAAGCTACAAATTCCCTGTACAACTGCTGCTGCCTTGCTGAGCTGTTTCTTGTGCCCCAAACACACTCTACTTTCCTGACTCCTGCTTGTGCTGACACCTCTTCCTGACACCAGGTCCCATGCATTCTCAAGTCCCAGCTCAAATGACACCTCCTCTGTGTTGGTAACCCTCCACTCCACACAGCTGGTTTACTTGCCCCCTCTACTCTGACCCATTGCCCTTGACATTTTTCTCTATAATGGTACATTTTAATTTGGAACTACAGGGAAACATAAAAGGAGGAAAGTTAAATTCCCTGTTACCACACCACCTAGTAACTTCTCTTAATATTTTGGTATGCACCTTTCCAATATATTTAAGTATGTTTCTATGTTCAATATATTAAGTATGTTTCTGTACAAATATATATATTTACATAATTGTATATAAATGTAAATATATATATAGCATATACACTGTACAAAACTGTATTTTATACAGTTTTTTACT
Organism: Lipotes vexillifer; assembly: GCF_000442215.2. Lineage (NCBI taxonomy): Eukaryota > Metazoa > Chordata > Mammalia > Artiodactyla > Lipotidae > Lipotes > Lipotes vexillifer. Next base: position 485,320 of record NW_006777649.1, on the reverse strand, counting down.
TAACAGTATATTGTGAACGATTTCATATGTCATTAAGAATTTTTCTAAATTACAATAAGTTTTTCAGTATTCTATCTTATACCTAGGATAATTTTTAAATTATTCTCCATACTTTTACATCTAGGTTGTTTCTTCTTTTTTTTTTTTTTTTTTTGGCTAGTATACGTAATGCTAAACTGAGACCTGAAGGATGGGGGGGAGGGGGATAATGTCTCAGAAACCATATTTCAGGCTGAGGCAAGAGCAGACGTCCAGCCAGACACGGGAAAGGCTTGGCTCGTTTAGGAGCTGGGAGGAGGCCGATGGGGCTGGAAGGTACTGAGGAAGAGATGATGAAAGCTGACATCAGAGGGCTGGTCTCAGCGTCAGATGATGTCAGGCCTTAGAGGCCATGGGAAGGAGTTTGGATTTTACCTTAATGCCAACAATCCTTGGAAAGCCAACAAGGATTCTGAGCAGAGAAGGAAAGAGATGCTGTTCATATTTTAAGGAGATCACTGTTGAGCGGAAGGATGGAAAGTTAGCAGGAGTGGTGTGAAGGGACTACATTTGGAAGCCATGACCACGGACCTGGGTGAGAGATGAGGTTGGCTGAGAGATGTTGTTCACTGAGAGATGTTGTGTAACAGGTTCGCTGAGAGATGAGGGAGTGACAGTGGAAATAATAAGAAGGAAGGAATGAAGCTCTGTTGCAGCCACAAAAATGTTTGGGAAGCATTGACTACGGCAAATTTAGAATCTATTTTCAACTGCTGGACTTTTCAGAGCCTTTAAAATGGAAATGTTCATTGTGAATCCCTAGTGAGATATTTTTCCCCAGAGCTCTTCAGGTAATTAAAATGTCATTGGGAGGTAATAGTTGAAACTTCTGCCGTTTCAAAGGCTCTGGCCCTCTATTGGCCTCAGTAGCAGAGTCATCCGATCCGGTAGGAAGATCCACTCTTCCTTCACATCCCACGTAAGAATGAGCTGCAGAGCAGGGCAGTGGGCAGTCGTCACTCTCTTAGCTAAGGCTGGAGACAGTCTTGCGAGCATGATGCCATGGACTGCTGGCCCCAGGCAAAATGTGAAGTAAATCTGCTTACAGATTAGATGACTAAAGAGTCTGCTTTAGTTCCTTAAGCTGGTAAGAATGGGGGTGGGGCACGTGAACCCAGTTTTGAGGATGTGAGACTCTTGCATACACTCTCACCTATGTCTGTTTTGTGGTTGCCTCATCAACCTAACCCTTTAGTGAAGTCTTGACACATGCAAGGAGGAACTCAAGAATTCTACCTGAGATGTTCTGTCCTGTTACTGTTTCTGCTAAAGCTCTTCATTCATGTGATGGAGCCGGGGAAAGGGATGGGAACTTTCGCCAGGTGGGAGTTACTCCACAGCTTACTCTGTGTGTGTGTGTGTGTGTGTGTGTGTGTGTGTGTGTGTGTGTGTGTGTTGAACCTCTGTGAGCCTCAGCTTTGTCATTCAAACATGGAAATAACAGAACTCATCTCATGAAGAGGATCAATGAAGTCATTCAGATAAAGAACTTAACACAATATTAGCTATAGTAATAGTTGCTACTCTTATTAGAAGGAATTCGGTGTTTTCCACCTTAGTTTTGGTGAGACGTTAGCTTGGCCCCTTCTGGCTGCCTGAAGCCCCAGGCAACCGACTTGCCTCTTTCGCACGTTCGTTCACAGTTCTTCCTACGTGGGGTGGTCTTTTACACAGAGTGATATCTCTGAAAAATGGCCTTTGATCCTCTAACGACATGTTAATTTAGAGAACTTTTACGTTTTTTTCCCAGGTATCTTATTTAAAAGTATTGGAGTGAATTTTCTCTTTTGGAATGGAACTTGATTATTTCTTTATCATCAGCAAAATATATCAAAGATGACTGAATATGTGGTAGAGAAACTTCTCATGAGCTGATAGAGTTATAGCAAAGGTACCTTCTGCATTTAAGCGAGGCACACATTTCAGAAGGTAGAATGAGGGCTCTTCAGGACACTCCATTGGTTCACTCTTCTTTTCCTCATTATTAGTGACTTAATAATAATCATTTTCTTTAAAAAGAACATGTTTAGATACCACCACCTTAAAATAATTCTTTAATCACCAGTTTATGACAAGTGGAGAATCTGAAAAATCTGTCCCAAACAGATGGTCTAAACACTTTCCCAAGGTGACTCTCTGCTGGACTTGTAAGTTATAACATAAGAAATGGTGTGTGTCAGGGTGACTTAATTAGGTGACTTAATTAAAGCCTTTCTGATGTCTATTTGGGAGAACTAATGAGTTTCTTTTATCAAGGTTATTCCAAGCACTTCCTGAGATGCAAAATCTGAATTACCTATTTTCTCTGTAAATCTGACGAGGAAACCAAGTTCTAAAAATAATGTGTGCAGTGCTGGAAGGATCTGGATGCAAGCACAGAAGCTAGCCTAGTGGATGTCAAGAAAGAATGTATGGTCTTGTTTTCAATTTGGGCTCAATCTAAATATTTTTTGCAATTTAGAGCAGTACATATGTCATCAATAATAAGTCAGGGGCTTCCCTGGTGGTGCAGTGGTTGAGAGTCCGCCTGCCAGTGCAGGGGACACGGGTTTGTGCCCTGGTCCAGGAAGATCCCACATGCCACAGAGCGGCTGAGCCCGTGAGCCATGGCCGCTGAGCCTGCGCGTCCGGAGCCTGTGCTCCACAACAGGAGAGGCCACAACAGTGAGAGGCCCGCGTACCGCAAAAAAATAAATAAATAAATAAATAAATAAAATAATAATAATAATAATAAGTCAGATGCCAACATAAAGGGCTGGGGTCACTTCCCATTGTGGAAAGTATATGTTGTTCCCTCCATGCTCTGGGTACTGCTCTTTGTTTTTGTTTTTGTTTTTAATTTTCTTATCATTTAATCTTTTTAAATTTCCCTTGTTACAAAGAACTTGAATTATAAGTGTACTTTAAAAAAGTAACAATGGAAATTTAAAAGAAAAAAAAATATATTGTGTGTTTAACTACATTTCATAGAATTATTATCCCTGAATCATAATTCTGTTAGTACACCAGTATAGAGATTGTTTCTTAATATTTAGGTGAGAACCATTTCCTTCTGTTTTTGAGAATAATTCTGTAAACTCATTTCCAGTAATGGCACTCTTCCCCAAATAAAGATTTAACAAGGGAAATGCAAGTAGAATAATCATGAAAACACAAAGCAATACAACAGGAACAAAAAATTTCTCATTTCCAATAACAGCTCAATTTAGAAGAGGGTTTAAATCTTCAGAACAAAAGCATGCCTCCTTGACTTTCTAAGCAGTCAAAATCTGTGTATTCTACAGAAAATCTGTGATGTTATTCCCATAAGACTACCCTTTACTGCTTCTGCCTCCATTAGATTTCCAAAGCACTAGTGTTTTAAGGTACAGGTTAAAAACAAAATCCTAATGTGATTTATTTATAATGTGTGTGTTCTTTGTGGGTACTGCTCTTTGAATACAGGTCTGACCTTAAAAGTCAGGGGAATAAAGAATAGAGAGTAAATTTACCTTATTTCTCTTATGCTGTTAAACCTCTTACGAAGTTTTTCTTACCAGAATGGTAGTAATTCTAAAAATTATCCCAGTACTATGTGGGAACAAACACAATGCCTAGACATGGGTTTCCTGTGCTCACTCCTGCTAAGGAATGTAAAAGCATTCAGATGTCATACAAAAATCATCTTTTAATTTATAAATGTGGACATTAGCAGGTGAACTGTGATTATTATTTACAAGTCTGATTATTATTTACAAGTCTGAGTGAGTCTGAGTGGCCTTTTTAAAATTAATGTTAAATTTTCTACAACATATAAAAAATTCTTACCTATTTGGACCTTTAGAAGGATATAAATTTGCTCTAAAATAGTGTATATGACACACTTTTGATAAAATCTACTTACTCCTTCTGAAACCTCCATTTCCAACTCTGCATTTTCTACCAGAAGTTCAATAAGATGACCTTATTAGCTCGTCTTACCTCTGAGAAGAAGGGAATTCTTAATTGTGTTACAATGAAATATGTGGCTAAAGGGTTTTACTATGGGGTTATACTTTACTAATAACTATGATGATCTACTGGGATGGTTTAACTAAGGCAGAGTACAGCACACGCAGACATATAAATGTTTGTTTGTGGGTTTTTCTCTCTTTCTTTAGAGGGATGGAGATGATCTAATCTGTTACAAAAACAAAATCCAACTGAGTACATTGTAAAGGTTTTATTGGCTTTATTTAATGACTCAAGAATCGGGCAGGTAGGAGAGAATTCCAAAGAGCTATATCAAATGGAAGGCTGTTATAGGCAGAAGGGGCAGGACGAGGAAATAGTAGATTATGTCTTCTTTCTTTGGGGGACAGAAAGGATCTATCAGGCAGATTACCTCACTGGTGCTGACCAGGAAATTTCCAGACTGACCAGTTAAGATTATATTCCTGGGAGAGGTGGAAACTGCAGTTAGGTTAGGTATTAAGTCTTAGTTTGGTGACAAGGGCTTAACATAAGGGACTCCACTGGGGACCTGTTGGCTCTTTTTAAACACTTTGCTCCTTTTCATCAGACTCTCAGCTTAACTGAGAGACGTTATCAAAAATTAAGGCATTAGTGCTCTTCTCAGCTACCCCTCTGTAGTTCTCACAGCTTTTACTGATCCTCTGTCTGATATTCACAGGTCATGGTACTTTATGGCTGAATCTCTGTGGTATTCACAGGTCATGACTTTTAGGCTCACAGTTCTTTAGTAGATCATTTTCTTCATTCCTTTCCTGGCATTCTGGTCTTAAGGAGATCATTTTCTTGGTGGTTAGCAGCTACAAAGATGCATTTAAAGCTTTTGACAGAATACAGCCTGCCAGGGAGATGACTATGACTGTTATTAAGTAGGATAATTCCCAGTGTTCGAAGTGTATACTTCATAGCCATGGTCCCCAAGACCCAAACCAATCTAAATCAAATAAGTCAGAGAAAGATCTCATTGGAGGAGTTACCTTTTCAAACCAAGTTGAACTGAGTTTCAGCTTCCTCAGAAGTGTTAATCCAGGGCACTTCCCTGGCTGTCCAGTGCTTAAGACTTTGCCTTCCAATGCAGGGGGTGCAGGTTCGATCCCTGGTCCGGGAGCTAAGATCCCACGTGCCTTGGGGCCAAAAAACCAAAACATAAAACAGAAGCAATTTGTAGCAAATTCAATGAAGACTTTAAAAATGGTCCACATGGAAAAATCTTAAAAAAAATTTTTTTGTTAAGTGTTAATCCGGGTGCAGCAGGTGGTGTTGGCTGCAGCACAGACACCCCCTTGCTCAGCTAAAAGATAATCAAGGGCTATCCTATAAGCCAGATCAAGTTTGGCTGGAGCGTCTAGGGATTTTCATTGGGCAGCTATCGCTTTAGCAGCAGATTTTGCGGCATCTTTAAGAGTTAAGGAGAGGTTCCTGATCACATGAACATTTACTCCTAACCAGGGAAGTAGAGACCTGCCAAAGGAAGCAAATCCTGAATCATGAAAGCTTCCTGGTAGGTTCCTTCTAATTCAGTGATGCAAATTCAGGGAAGTTGACCAGTGAAGTGTCTCAGTTTTTTTGTGAAGATCTACGGGCACAGTTAGATAACCTAAGACGCATCACCTGGTTATGTGCCAGCCATCTAGGCATTCCTAAGCCCAAGGGGAGTGATAACCAGCACAGACAAAGGTAAATCCTGTCAGGGCACCAGCCATTCCCACTAAGGTGGCACTGTTAATGGACAGATCAGACTTTCTGATGACAACTCTACCAGTCTGAAAGGTCACTCCCCTTGTCAGTGGCCTAGGAGATATGCATGATGGCATTATCTTTCCAGGCCAAGGCCAGAGTAATGGAGAGAAAGGGAGGAAAAAACGTTTCGCTAAAGTACGAAGTCTTGATCGTGCATCTTAGGAGGCAGAAGTCTACCTCAGTGTTGGCGTCTTGTTTCCCTTGTCAGTTAGATTTGGGGATCTCCAGCATTTGCATAGTGTCAGGTGGAGCCTTCTTCAGCTGTGACATGTGTCCCCACAGTTCAAGTCCCTGAAGTTTGGCTGCCATCTAGGCAGTGAGGAGAATCGATTATAGTCCCTTCCAAAGAGACTCAAGGGCACTCTTTGCTCTTAGTGATTCCAAATCAGAAGGGTGGGAGAAAATTGGAAACACTAGTTTGGCGAGTCAAAGATAGATATTTAAGAAAACTAGAAGTATCAGGATCCAGTCCAGTTTACAGGCATATATAGCAATGCCTTGAAGACAGTTAACAAGACTAGAATCTAATATCTACAAAGGTACAGACATAATCTTCCTCTCTAGAATTGCCTCCATTTTATTTAAAAGATAATCACAGTAAAACTAATATGTTTGCATTAAACCTGCCAGATTATTTATGTAAGTGCAGCAAGAAGAGTGATTGACCCTATAAGCTTTGGCCACAGCTGAGCCTATGCATGTCTCTCTCAAGTACAACATACCAAAATCTTGGTAATACGCCAGTGCTACCAGTTGTGTTCTGTTACAAGGAGAACAGATTCTATTTGAACTTAAGCAAATAACTACATTGTCATGATAGAATGCTCAAGCATTTTTGAATTCTGGAGGAATCAGACAAGGAGAAAAAGTAAATGTTTCATCGTTGTTTACAAAGGTATACTTTACCAAATTGCTGCACAACACAGATAGCTTAAGAGAAAATGTTTCCTTAAATCTGGAAAAAAACAAAACATTAAGGAATGTTTTAATATTTCAAACAAAAAGACACTAAAAAAGTTATAATCCTCCTCAGCACATTCAGTGACATGTAATTAATACTTGCTTTATTTGAATTCAGTTTTTCCACTAGCTCTGGAAGTTCTTACCCATTGCAGTTTTACGATCTTAAACTTATCAGAAATCTGTATTTGTCAAAGTCCTTTCCATGAATCTCCTTGAAGATTGAACACTATTGCAGGAACACTTTTGCAAAAGCAACAGAGTAAAACAGTAACTCTGCAAATGACAAAAGACTTTAAAAATGGCCATGGTTAAAGATCTGATAAGAGTTCATTACAATGTTGTTGATGAGGAAATTGGGATATTTCTGTGACACACATATTTTGAGATAATAGCTAGAACTGTGATTGATAACGTTATACTAGGACATAGATTTCCAGGAATTTCCCACAATTTCTGGAACACTTATTACATATATCTATACAAATACATCATAGAGAAGGCTTAATATTACTTCTTATTTGACAGCGCTTCCCATGTCATTTAATATATCAAATAAGCCTAACTGGTTTAACATCTCCCTTTTAATAGAGAGAAAACAAATCTTTTGCAATTTTTAGGGAACCCTCTGGAAAATCCCAAAGTTAGTTCTAAGTCAAAAAGACTATTTAGGGGCTTCCCTGGTGGTGCAGTGGTTGAGAGTCCGCCTGCCGATGCAGGGGACACGGGTTCGTACCCCGGTCCGGGAAGATCCCACATGCCGCGGAGCGGCTGGGCCCGTGAGCCATGGCCGCTGAGCCTGCCCGTCCGGAGCCTGTGCTCTGCAACAGGAGAGGCCACAACAATGAGAAGCCCGCGTACTGCAAAAAAAAAAAAAAAGACTATTTAGAATTTGACTTGGGGAAATTTGTCAAAAATACCAAAAGTTTTAAAACACTTGGTCAAATAGGATCATAAGTCACTGTGAAACAATACTTACTAATCCATTTAACCATGGTGGCAACTATAGTAAAATTTTCAGTGTGGCACAAAACATATTTACTAAGAGAACCAGATATCTTTAGTTTCTCTGTAAAAGGAGGCAAAAAGTAGATTAAATTGTGTTCAGTAATTGATGTTTCAGTGTACTCTCTTATGGAGATGACCGAAATCTTTAATGACTACCCATCATTTAATTTAGCTTAGCAAAAGTTTAATATTTCAGGTTACTAAAAAGATCTGAGGAAACTATTTAAAAAGTGCACCTACAAACTTTTATCCTGTTTACATCTATTTAATTCACTTATTCTCGGTAATTACATTTAGAGTACCCACAAAAATTTCATGAGATATTAGACAAATCCAGCCATCATCCCAAGCTATTTTTCTTGCTCACAGATTTCATAACAGATGATATGTACTTATATAACCAGTAGACCCAAGTAGAATAAAGTTGTACATCTGCATTATTTTTAATGCTCATAATTCTGAAGACATACCTATTTTAATTCATCCAACAAACCTAAACCAGTTTTTCTTTACCACAGATTATCTCATATCACATGAATCTGAAAGGCATTGGAGTTAGTTTCTATTATGTTTCTGAGAGTTTTAGGAATCCTTAATTCACATAAGTGCTTATTTCTCTTCAAGCCAATTAAATAGAACTCTTTTACAAATTAATTTTGGTAATATTATCCACAGGTAGAAAATATCTCACATCTATAACATATATATAGACACATGTAAATATATAGACAGATGCGAAGAAAGACCTTATAGCTTCTGTTTTAAAAATTATTGTCATGAATCAGGTGCAGTAATTCAAAACTCATTAGTTATAAAAGAAGTATCTAAGTTGTTTTCTGTAGATGAAATAAGATTACTTGCTTTTTACTAATATTAGTGGAAAAGGCATTTAAAATATTTTTCATTCACCTAAGTTTTAAAAGACCTTTCCACCTCCCCTTTTTGTTTGTTTGTTTGTTTCTGATGAGAATTACCTCCCTGAAGTTGGCATTTTAAAGAGATGACCTATATAGGAGCATTTCTGGTTTGGCAAAAGGTTTGTAAGGTAAGGACAATTGCTTTTAATTCCTGAAGGAATTGGGTTGCAACTTAAATGACATCATAGGTTGATCCACCCATAAATCCTTTTACAAGGGCTTTAGAAGTTTGTTTGTTTTTTTCTTTCCCTCTGGGTACATAGTTTTATTTAAGCTTGGGGGAGGATGCCTAAAAATAAATTTCCATCCGGCTCTGAATATCAGCTTCTGATTTGGCCAGTTTCTGACTACAGAGCTACTTTTAAAAACTCTTTTAAATATTTGTCAGTCTTCAGCGGATACAAAACAGTAAATATTTCTGGCAGTTTGAATAACCTTTTGGACTTGAGAGGCATCCCCAAAGAGAGTGCAAAAGATTTTGTTTTCTCTCTCTCTTTGTTGGATACTGCACACAGAGATCCCAGGAGACCTGACTCTGGTAAGAATTTTCACCCTGAGCTGGCTTCTGCCAGTTTCTCCAGGACCCCATCTGCAGGCTCCAAGTGGGGTTTAAAGTAAAGGGTGTAACTCCAGTACAGACCAAAATTTGGCAAGGTATTTCATTCATTTTACTTTCCCTTAGCTGTTTAATGAAATAATGTAGCAATTTACCAGAAGATTTCTTGGAGTCCCATTGATGCCGAAAACTCGGCCTCTGTACACTGGTGCCAAATCGAATCTCAGAGACAGAATTTGGGGTGAAGCAGAAAAGAACAGCTTTATTGCTTTGCCAGGCAAAGGGGGACACAGTGGGTTTATTCCGCTCAAAACTGTGTGTCCCAACCTGGGAGGATTTGGCGAGGAGTTTTATAGCAAACTTCAAGGGCAGGGTTGCTGATAAGGATCAGGGTGTGTGCAGGGCCTGCGGCTCCTTTAATCTGGTCTCAGGTGGTCTCCTGATGAGCTTCTCCGGTTATAAACTGTGATCTCTGGAATGAAGAATGCTAACCTCTTCCATCTGTTGGTGGTTTTAGTTCTGTAAAGAGCTTACAGATAGCTGCACTGTTGTTTCTGGACTGCTCCTCCCTTGTCTCTGCATCCCCTCCCTTCCCTGATTAGCAACTGTTTGACAGACTTCCATGCCCAGGAGCCTCACAGGGTCCTGCTCTGTTTCACCAGCAGTTCTGAGAGGAGCCGGGGCCCTCCTTTGGGCGCATATATGCAGGTATTTGAGGTAATGCAGAAGAATTCACATAAAATTTCGAGGACAGTCTTTTGCCAGTGCCCCAGTTGATTAGAAATGAGACTTGACCCTTGGGTCAGCTTTTTGGTGATGGGCCCCTAGGAGGATGTAATGGAGTTCTAAGTGTTGTTTTAGATGCCTAGCCCTGTAGCTCTTGTAGCTGTGAGAACAATAGCTCGGTGGATTTTGTTTACAGTCTTGCTCCAAAGTCTTATCAATATGCTCAGCTATGGTCACAAGTTCAGTCAAACTGGTAACTTCCGTCCTACTTTTTGTCCTTTTATCAATTCCCTAATCTCAGAAGATAATCCATTTATAAATAGGGCAGCTAGAACAGGTTGGGTGACCTTATCTAGTATATGAAACCCAGAATGCCCTAGGAAGAGAGCTTCCAGATGGACTTCCAAGTCAGATTCATCCTTCTCTTAAACAATAGACCAAGTAGCATGGGCAGTGAAAACTAGGACTGGCTCTTATAAGATCAGTTGCTATTTTTTGAGCTTTTCTTTGGTCCATGAGGGGACTATGTTGAAGATTGAGGATCTTAAGTATCACCCTTGGGGTTTTGCCATTTTGCTTCCTTCATCCATGTTTTAGCTTCACTAGGTCCTTCCAGCAGGTGCCCGAGCTGACAAAGATCTGGCAGCCTGGTGCCATAGGCCCCTATAATGACTTTAAATGATTCAAAATCTCTTGGGAATCCTCCCTGGGTTTAGGAGATTGTTTAACTATGGCCCTTAGTTCGGTCTTTGACCAGGGAGTGAAAGATACCGAGAAGGATTGCCTGCAACCTGGGGTGGTTTTACCTTCAAAGGTAACTGTTTAATAGTCTCTTCAAAATGGAAAGGCAGTTGAGATAGAGAATGAGTAGAACGCGAGCAGTCAGGTGAAGGAGTGTATGCAGAGGAGCTGTAGGAGTCACGTCAGTCTTCTTGTCTTTTGTGTTAGGTACCTCTTGTGTCTTTAATTTTTCATTAGCCTTTTGCAAAAAATCTTTCAATGAAGCTATTTTGGAATCTTGAAGCCTTATTGGAAGCTTCTGCATACCAATTAAAATAGGCATCCCATGCTGTTTGGTTAATTTGGGAACACTTGCTTTCAAGTATACTTCTTAAGTAAATGATCTTGTCTAATTGGAACATTCCCCATAATGGCCATTGTAATTTTAGGTTGTTTTAGTAAGATTTTGCCATTTTTGTAGATAACTATAGCTCCCGGGACTGTTGTTCTTAGATTTGAAATAAGCAGGTGTGCTGGAAGGTGGCACACTTAATTCTTCAGGATTTAAGTGGATCCCATTATTATTATTATTATTATTATTATTATTATTATTATTATTATTTAGCTAAGACTTTGGGTCATAGCCAAGCAAACACCTAAAAGGGATATGCCGCTGGGCTAGGAATTGTGGGGTGTTTTACAGTATATCCCATTGCACAGAAATTGTCTTGATGTTGACAGGTGACCTAGTGTCAATCTAACCCATTCCATGACCAACTTATCCTAACACAGGAGTCTTAGAGTTAGGTAGTGAATGCTCTAACAGCTTTTAAGTGTTCGATCCACACCCACCAATTTTTGTGGCTTTTTGGTTTCGATCCCCATCAGCAATAGCCTTTGTCTACACAAAACAACACAAACAAACGTGCACCTTAACAAACCACAGTAACAAAGAGACATTACTGTGGACTGGCTGGTAGAAGGCCTTGTGTGCACCACCAGCAATTCCCAATGTGGAAATGGGGTTTGAGGAGAGAATTGAACCAGCAAACCCCAAAGAATGGAGGCTTCAGAATGATTCCAAAGAAATGGGAAACTGCAGCAGTTTTCGACATGGAATCTGGGGACAGAACCAAGGGCTGGGATTTCCAATCAAGTAGGGAATTTGTGGACTGGACCAAGGGCTAGGGGCTTGGGTTCCCGTTGGAACCATCTGCTGACTCCAGCTACCCTGCCCTGGACTGAAAACCAATTAGATTGGGAGCTCGATGCAAAGCGAATAGAACTTGGAACTTATGACTTTCAGAAACAGCGAGAAAGAGAACTCAAATGGTTCGAAGGCACCATGTTTCTCTTTGCTCCCAAAGGTGTCAGAAGTTTCCTTTGGATCCTGTTACTGCCACCAAATCCGTTAAAAAAAAACAAAATTCAACTGAGTAAACTTTAAAGAGCTTATTGTCTTTATTTAATGATTCATGAATCGTGCAGCATCCCATCTAGCAGATAGAAAGAAGTGCTGAGGATCTGTACGAAAGGGTTGGTTGTGATAGGCAGAAGGGGAACAAGGAAAGCAGATTACCTCATCTTTCTTTGGGGGATGGAAGGGGGTCTGTCAAACAGATCACCTCACTACTGCTGTGACTAAGAAATTCCAGACTAACTGGTTAAGATTACATTACTGAAGGAGGTTGAAACTACAGTTTGGTTAGGTATTAAGTTTCTAGTCTGGTGACATGGGTTTAGCATAAGCAACTCCATTTTGGGCCTGTTGTCTCCTGCTTAACAATATAGACATCTTTCAGCTGGTTCAATTGATCAGCTCTTGAGATTAGAGGGACTTTAGTTATCTTAACCAAAAGGGCTAGAACCTGTCACCTCCACATTGAGGTGACTTTCAACTAAGTGGAAGTGCCTAATGGAGGGTAATGAACTCAATCCTGCAGACGCAGCTGAAGTGGAAAAATATGTGATCAAGGAACCAGGGACTCTGAGGGAACAGGGAGCATGAGAGCCAAGAGGAGCCTGCATGAAACAGTTTATCCATTAGGGAACGACTAAGTGTGCAGAAGACATACTTGGCTGTATAATGACCAACCTGGGATACCCACAAGAGGCTATGAACTTCCTTATTTGCCTGAGTTGGGAAAGAATGGAGAAATACACCCTAAACACTCATGATATAGTAGCTCTTCCTTTTCCTCGCTGGAGCCAGCAATGTGTCCCAGTGCACGTCCATTCCTCCTTAAAGACTCACATCTTTCCAGGGAACATTCCGTCAAAAGGGGGCCCGCAAGGCTTCCGTCCCCTGCTCTGGCCCACAGCCTCAGATCCCTGCATCCCACACACTCCATGGTATTCCAGGCCTGTCTGTCTTCAATGCTGTTCCATTAAGCTGGGAGGCCCGGTCTGCCTTTCCGCATAAGGCTGACTTCGTTTATCCTTTATACGCACGTCAGCTTCCGTCCTCTCCATGTTGAACTAGTGGCCCCTCTTCTGTGCCTCTGTCACCTTGTACATTGTCTCTTCTGCGAAGTCTCTCCTAAGAGTTACGTTACAATGGTTTATGTCCTTGTAGGGAAGGGCCCTTGTCTTATTCACCTTGGGTCCCCAGCCCTTAATGGAGTCTGTCACATATGTAGGTGTTTAGTAAGTTATTCTTTGTACAGAGCTACGGAAACCTACATTGTTACAGCATTTACTACTTGGGTGGCTAGTAAATCATGTTCACTGCCTTTGGCCTTGCTCACTTCCCTAGGAGCAGCAGAAAAGCTGGTTAATAAGCTACCATTTATTGAACAGCATTCAAGAGCCAGGCTGTGTGCTGGGCGCTTTACAGGCATTGATGCTCACTGAATTGCCAAAACAATCTCACCACTCTTAGTGCTTCTGCTTTCCGAATGAGATAACTGAGGCTCCAAGAGGTTAAGAAAATTCCTAAGGATCCACAGAGGGCATTCAAACAGGCTGTGTTCTTTTCACTCCTCCACCCTGGGAAGCTGTCACGGTGTGTGTCCCCGTTTATAACAGCACATTTCCCTCCCGTGCCCTGGAGCCATTTCCATTTCCTCCCTTGTGTTTGCTTACTAGACTGAGCAGATCGTGCTGCAAAAGCACTTTGGATGTTAGTGACAAGGGGGTGATTGCAGAGTTGAAGGCTGATGTTTTAAGTGTGCGTTCTGTTCAGGCTGTATTGATTTCTCCCCTGCACTTTGTTACAGCCAAGTGCTCTGGGCAGAAATCCAACACAACATGCTCAGAGAACTGTTCCTGGGGTCGGAAGGGTCACAGGTCTCTGCACTGAAGTGTGGGAACATTAACCAAACGACAGAGGCTCAGCTAGAAGGCTCTAAGTGACCACAGTCAGTTGCTGGTGTATTCTACACCTGTGGCTTAGTTCCTGCCAGCCTGAGGCCGGGCAGGCCTGAGCTTCATCTGGTTTGCCTCCAGGACAATGAGGTAGTCACCCGAGCCTTCTGTGAACCCAGAGCCCCTTGACCAACAACTCCGCTGCATTGTAATTTCTTATCCACGTGTCTCTCTTCCCACCTCTGAGTTTCTTAAACACAAGGATTGGATCTCATGCACCCATTCATTCATTCAAGTCACAACTATTAAGCAACACTGTGCTTCAGTTCTGTGCCTGACTCTGGATAGATAGAGATGGATAGAATGGATTAGATCAGAGCTCTGTCTAAAAAGAGTTTGCAGACATCTAAGAAACAACTACTAAAAACTGCTATGAGAACTCTTAGGTATTTTATTCATCTCTGTAGCCCCAAATCTTAACCTAGCCCCTAGAATAACAAGAGTGCTAAGTGTTTCTTGAGTCCTAACTATGTGCCTGGCACCAGGCTAAGTGCTTTATATTCATGGCCTTATTTAATCCTCACAACTCTTTATACAGAGCTGTCAGTACTATCATTGTCCTCACTTAACAGGTGTGGAGAATGAAGCATCCAGGAGATGTGTGAGTGAATTTAGGAACAGTCATACCCTTGAGCCCACGTTGTTCAGTCTTATTGTCTCTTTTTAAAATCTCTCATATGAAAGATTATTCAGTATCCTGCAGTAAACCATTCTTGTGTTTTAGCCAACATCATTCACTTTTTCTCTTTAACATGTTATCCATTCAGGGAATTCTACCAGTCCCAAGAGCATGTCGTATGAAATCATACCATTCCATATGTTTAAGTGGCCATTTGGAGTCAGAGCTGTTTAAAAAGAGCCATCAGTCTAAGATGGCTTTAGACTAGAAGGTTTAAGTCCCAAGATAAATGGAAAATGTAGTGCTTGTATTCTCCTCTGCCCCTTCCCTGCCACAGATCCTGCAGAGAGCTCAGAGAAGTATGCTGTCTGACAGATATCTTAGATCAGTGATTCCCACCTTTTTCTCCCGCATCAAGCCAGACAAATAACTACTAATATTAGCTATCATGCGCTGAACATTGACTACACCCCAGGCAATGTGCTAAGGGCTTTCCATACAGTTTCTCATTACTGTAATGATTATTTCTCATTTTATGGATGGGAAAACTGAGGTTCAGAGAGAGACTGGATGGGACTTCCCTGGCAGTCCAGTGGTTAAGACTGCACACTTCCAGTGGAGGGGGTCACGGGTTCGATCCCTGGTTGGGGAACTAAGATACTGCGTGCTGCTCAGCGTGGCCAAAAACAGAGAGAGACTGGGCATGGTCCGAATTTGAACTTAGACAATCTGACTGTAGAGTCAAGACTCACAATACTACCCTCTAACTATTTCTTTCAAGACCAATGGCAGACTTCAATAGTAATGCTTCAAGTATGTGTGCTAAGGGTGAGAAGCAAAGTTTAGAAAGCTCCGACCCCAGTAGTTCCAGTGCATTCCCCACCCACAAAATCACAGCCGAGTATGTAGACCATATGGATAGGTCCAGATGCAGCTCAAGTTCTGAAGTCTCTCCTGACCCCTCCAGCCCCTTCTTTCTTTAAACCCAGAGCATATTTAGATTAAAAACTTAAACGGCAGCTCACCATGTACTGTTTTATAATAGCCTCCCATCTTCTGCTTGGGCATCTTGCCTGTCCTTTCCAGCTAGACCAGCAGTTGCTAGAGGGCAGAGCGTTCATTTCATCTATAGTGCAACTGCCTGACACATTGTGGGGCACACGAGCACTTAATAAATGCCACTTGTTTGCTTCAAAAGAGGCAGGATAGCTTATTGGGCTCTGGAGGTTACTGGACCCAGTTTTCCACTTACTATGAGTAGCTATGAGACCCAGTAAGAAATTACATAAATTCCATATATTCCATCTGCAAAATACGATTAGAACAGTACCTCATACAGTTGTTGGGAATGTTAAGAGGGTACATACACAGCACTTGGCGTAGTTCCTGGCACTTAATAAGCACTCAATAAAGAGTAATTATTAGTGTTGTTGTTATTACAGAATAGCTGAATTCCTTGGGTGTTTGCTGTGTGTCCCGTGCTGGGCTAAACGCTTTGTATGCAATGATCTCATTTAATTTTTTTCTATAGGTAATATAGAGAAGGTTTGTCCGCTTCAAAAAAACATACCTTTCCTGTTACCCCTTAGTTATTTAAGAACACTGGCTGCTCTCACTGTCTTCAGAGTCACATTGCACGCCAGCCAGGCACAAGTGTGCTATCGTAACACACTGTTGGTACGTCACAGTAATCGTTAGACTTCTCACAATCATTAACTGCTAACAGCTAAAGCACTGGAGCTGACAAATGTTTTGCTTTTTTGTATAAATTAGAATGGATTCAGGATAATTACGATACTCTCCCTCCCTCTCAATTCTGCCCCTATGCCCTCCCTCTCAAGTGAAAGAGAAAAGAAAGAAAGGAGAAATGCGTCATTAATCAGAGCATCCCACACGGACACTTCATTCATGTGTGTTGCTGTACAAAACAGGATGAGAGCTGCTGGTCCAGGCTCTATGTGTAGCACAGAGGACCTTGGAACACTTGTAAGGCAAACAGAAGAGAAGCTGTTTCATTCACTGTGATCTAGACCAGTATGAGCCATAAGTTCTTCAGTCCGCCGGCCTGTGTACTTTACAGAGAAATGAGAACAGGTTGCATTGCCCTGTTTTATTTTGTTTTGTTTTATCAATTTGGTGCTAAATTTTAAGCTAAGAGTTTTCTGACCATGCTATAGAAAGTGTGCTTTGGTGATTTCTGTGCGGAGCACAGAACACTTGGGGGGCAATGAAACTACTATGATACTACAGTGGTGGAGACATGTCATTGTGCATTTGTCCAGACCATCTCTGTACCTTCTGCTCAATTTTTCTGTGACCCTAAAACTTACAAAACTGCTCAAAAAAACAAAGTCTATTAAAAACCGAAACAGGAATCCAACCCTGTTAAACAAACAATGAATGGAACATCTGCTATGTGCTAGACTATGGGATACATTGCGGGGACACCAAAATAATTAATGTTGCATTTACTGCATGTCCTGGGTGAGAAAAATGAGTGCATATCCTCAGTAAACTGAAGTCTGGGAAGAGAGACAAGAAAAAATACAAACTGCAAAACTTTTAATAAGGGTTGTATGAAGACACATACGATAGATTAGAAAGGAGGTGGGATGCACATAACTGGACCTGGCAGGTGAAGTAAGGGAAGCTTCCTGGAGTAGGTGATAACCGAGCAGAGTGTTGTAGGATGAATAGGAATTTTCCAAGCCCGCAGGGATAAAGGTATAGACAGGTCTTTGGTAGAATGGAACTGATGTAATTCTGTTGCTTATTGGCTGACTCTGTGTTGCTAAGGTGACTTTAAACTCAGTTTTAGTTTTCTGCAGTGGATGATTCCTTCCTCCTGGAGTGTAATGAGATTGGCTTCATTAACGTCTGTAAAGCTTTCAGTAATCTTTGGGTAAAAGGCGGGGTAGAACAGAGAAGTCCATTACTTATTATCGTAGCTCTGCCAGCATCTGATCACATAGGGAAAAATCCCTGAAAGGTCGTTTCTAAGAAGCAGTATTAGTCTGGTGGCTCTTAAGCCTTATGTAACTTCCTGGAACAATGAAATAGCAAGGGAAAAGAAAATGACATCAATATGGAGATAATCATGAATTTAAATCATAGGCCTTATTATTGCCTTACTGCAGCTGCTGAGGATGAGACAAGCTGGAAGCTTCTAAACTTAACTCCACCACTGCCTGGAAGCTTCTAATTAAAAGTTTTCAAATAAAATCAGTGAAGTTTTGACATAAAGGAGCAGATGGCTTAAGGAAGAGAACTGAAAGGCTGCAATAAGAAAGCAGGGGGGGCTTTAACTCCATTGGAAAAAACATTCCAAGTAAGAGAAAGCAGGGACCGGAAGTAGACCAATTTAGGATGCTGGAGGGGCAGGATTAGGCCCTGTTCCACCGGAAGTTTAACCCTGAAATTTTAGTTTGTGGCACCACTAAACCTTTCTGTGGCCGGAATCCGTACTGGTGAAATGGGAATGATGTTCTCTGTCTCCCCACAAAGGGATGTTCACCCTTCCCTAGAGTGGTTTTGTTCATTCTTCTTTCTTCCATTCAGCACTTGTATATCGTGCGCCTATGAAGTTCTGGTGCTTTGCTGGGGAGCAAAAATCAGACAAGATTTTTTGCCTCTCAAAGAGCCAACTTAGTGCAGACCTCATTAGTTGGCTAATTAAATACAGCAAATGAAAATAGTTAAACATTGTTAAATACTGTGTAAGCATTTGATGTTATTTGACAGTATCGATGATAGTACTGTACTTGTATTGTACGAATTTGATAAAATACCGTGTCGTGCTTTATAGTTAATCCTCGTGACAAATCTTTGAGGTAGATGTTGGCAACTTTCAACCCAGAGGAAAGTGAAATTCAAAGGATACAGGCTCTTGCCCAGAATCCCAAAGCAGGTTAACGGCAGAGCCAAGACTTGAATCCGAGGCTAGTTGGCATGTTCTTTTGCCGCCGCAGGTTGCACCTTTGGGGCAGTCATTTGGAATTTCAGTCATATGACCATCGTAAACCTCTGATCCAAAGAGAATGCTTGTATGAGCAACTCCAGGGAATGCTGATGTCACGGATGTGCAAACTGAGAGGGGGGGCTGGCCCACCAGGCGAAAATATGGCATAAACAAAACTATGCTGTGGACAAAACACATCCAAGAATGGTGTCGCCATGCGAGGTCTCTGTTTGGACAGGTCTATGTAGTGACCGCTGGAAGCTCCGTGGCCTTCCTGGGTCGTTTTCATTTGGATATCGGTCTGCCTGTGTTTATTCAGCTTTGGTTCAGGGCAAGGAAGAGTTCCCTTTAACCTCAGTGCCTGGTGGAAAATGCAAGTCAGGCTCTATAGGTTTCCTTGGCCTTCAGAAGCCAGGGCAAGGGCAAGGCAATGAGTTCCACTTGGGTGCAGATCAAGTCATGGTTATGTCAGGAACATCCTTGCCGTTGGGTTCCACAGGATATAGTCTAAGTGCCACTGTAATTTGGGATACAAGAAATACACCAACATTCCCTCCCCCAGGTCACACCTGTTTGCAGATTTCCAAGATCCGTACGGTAAATTTGGGACACTGCGAGGGAAGATCTATATGACCTCTTTGCAAGACATACAACAGTTTGTGACGCCATCTGTGTTTTCCAGACACCCCTGCATGTCTAAAAGTAATGTCCTCTTCAAGGTCACCTCGGACAGTGCTCCCTTCTGTGCTTCTCCACATCTTACCTATGGACACCACTGGTACTTTTCTGCTGGCAGGTGTCCCTTCAGTTATTATGTTCCTACTCTAGTCACCCCATTCCCCAATCCTCACCCCACATGACAGCCAGTACTATCTTTAAATACAATATATGTGTATGTGTGCGTGTAATAGATATTTATCTGTAGTACAATTTTATATGTTTTAAATTTGTACTAGATGCCATATATTTAAATAATCTCTATAAAATCATGTTACCTCTCTGCATCACACAGGACAAAACCATAGTACTTGGCCATGGCCAGAACACACCCAGTTCACCTCTCTGCCGTGGTCCATCAACTCCCTGAACCTGCCAGACTCCTTCCTCCTTCATGGCTCTCACTCATCTATTCCCTCCACTGGGACTGTTCTCCCTCCCATGTTTTGAAAGACTGGATTTCACATCCTGAAATCAAAGAATGCCTGTTCTCACTCATCCTGTAACTCAGCTCCCCATTCATAACCCTCCTACCACTTCGCTTTTCATTTTGTTTGGGTCTGACTCCACCAGAATGCAAACCTCCTGGGGAGAGGGACCCATCTGATACATCCTCAGAGCTGGGCACTTCGCTCAGCAGACAGCTGCTCAATAATTCCTCGAATGAATGAATGATGGATGTGTCTTGTGATCCATCCAACCTAAAATGCAGCTTATTGCACTTAACAGTAGCAAGTAGCAATGTTTACCAAGCGTTGGTGATGCACCAGCCACTTTTCTAGCATTCTGCACAAATTCAGACGTTTATTTCTCATGAAAACCCTATGAGGTTTGTGCGATTATTACCAGCCCCATTTTTCAGATGAGAAAACTGAGAAGTTCAGTGATTTGAAATATTTAACAGATAATTTGCCGGAGACTGTGAGGCTAGAAAATGACAGAGCCAGGATTCAAGCCCAGGCATCAAGGCTCTGAAGCCCCTGCAGTTACCGTCTCACCTTCCTGTCTTCCTGTAGCAAAGAGTCACATATACGTTTGAGTTCATTGAAAGAAGCTAGAAACATGCTGCAGCACGGGGAAATTAACCAATCTCACACCTGCTACAGTTTACTCTTTCCCAGCCTGGGGAGTCTAGAGCCCCGGATCATTATTTCTTTAGTGTGTCCGTATGAAAAGAAAACCAGAGTAATCTCTGCAGATGCTGGGATTGAAAGAATCATTGTCCCCTCATCAGAAAGCGTAATTAAGAGCCTCTCTGCCCGTTAAATGAGGCAATGAATGCTAACGCACTTTGTAGAGTGTAAAACGCTCTATAAATGTTAGCTATTCTTATTCCCAAGCTCTGTGAGACAGCGGTTTACGTTACAGAACTGCTGGTTCAGAATCTTTCAGAAGTACTAAATCTACCCAGTAGTCAAGGCAAGGAAATGCCTCTGGTTTATTCCCTTCCATCATCCTGAAAACTAAACAGAAATTCATTCTTCTGTGGTTCCAAAATCCAGGGTCAGAGATATGCAAATTTAAATATGCAGGCTGCTTCTAAATGATACATGAAAGGGATTTTTGAAATGAATGTGCTGTGATTGAATTTCTGGTCAGTCACCCAGAAGGCATTTTGCACTAAGCTCTGGACCCGATTCCACTGAAAATGCATGAAGCTTTGGTGCCTGCAGCCAGTCTAGCCACAGACGGAGATCAGGGTCCTCGCCACGGAACTTTCCTTAAACGATACAGAGCCCCCCACGCTCAAAGTTGAAAAACAAATTAGCACAAGCCTGAAAGAAATCCAACACAAAGTTACTTTAAAAATACCTTTTCCGTAACCTTAGCCTGATGACATAACCTCTTTGATTTTAAACTACTTGATAAGAACAGTGTGCATTGATATATAACATGGTTTTTTCAATGGAGTTATCTTTGTCACCTTCAAAAGAATTTGGCTACTCTCTGGGAGCAAAAATATTGCCAATCAGTGTTGTTCGAATAAAGGTCTCTTTGACCTGCTTTACCAACAGATAAGAGCATGGATAAAAAAGAATCACTTATTGTTTATGACTTAGGCTGAGGTGATTTGTAAGAGTAAACTGACATGAGTTGGGTTTCTTAAGTAGGTTGGAGAGCTCCACTAATCACCTTGCTTATTATTAAACAAGTTTGCTAAGCAACCTTCTTTCTTAGAGATGATCAGAGGTAAAACTTCAGCCTTACCTGACTTCCCATGAAATTCCAAAGTAGTGGAATTTTAAATTACATTTCCTTCCTTTTACTGTTTTTAAAAATTATGCCGGTAATACATGTGTAGAGTCTTGTACGACAAAAATAGAGACAACAGGTGAAGCTAATTTCACCTCCACTCTCCCAGTCGCACTCTTCAAGGGTAACCTCTTGTATCACTTTGGTGTATCTCCTTCCAGACCTTTCTCTACACATTTGTCTCCATGTGTGTATATTAAATTTTTTAAAATTTTTGCTTATATAAATGGCATGGTAGTTATTGATTGCTGTCACAAAACTTAGTGGTTTGAAATAACATACCTTTCCTAGCTGAAACCTTTATTATTCTAAGAGTGAGGAACCTATGGATGACTATACTGGGGGGTTTTGGCTTATGGCCTCTCATGAAGTTGTAGTCAGGAGGTAAGCCAGGACTGCAGTCATCTGAAGACTGGACTGCAGTGGCTGGAGGAACTGCTTTCCTGACGGCTCACTCATGGCTGTTGGCTGGAGGCCTCAGTCCCTCACTGGCTGTTGGCAGAAGGCTGCCACCTGGGCTCTTCCACTCAAGGGCTCCTTGAGTGTTCTTACAAGATAGCAGCTGGCTTCCTCTTAAGCAAGTGATAAAAGAGTGAGAGAGCAAAAGAGATCAAGGAGGAAGCCACAGTGCCTTTTTCTGAGCTAGTCTTGGAAGTGACACATTGTCATTTCTGCCATACTCTGTTCGTTGGAAATGAGTCACTATGGCTGGCCCACATGCAAGGGAAGGCTAATCAGGTTCCACCTGCTAAAAGAAGAGAATCAAATAATTTCTGGACACATTTTAAAACCACCACATGTGTCATACAGCACATAGTTTGCTTTTGTCATTCAATAATCGATTTTATGATGGACATATTATCTGTGCGATTATATTGTGTACTGGCTTATTCTTTTAACTGCTGCATACTCTTCCACTCTTTATTTAATCATTCTCCTCTTGCTAGGTACACCTTGAGATTGATCTCAGATTTTCACAGATAACACAGCAATGAGGGTGCTTTCTTATGCCTCTCTAGCACATGTACCAGGATTTCTCCAGTAAAAATGCATTGAAGTGGAACTGCTGAGTTGAAGGATTTTATCATAACAGTTACTGTCAAATTGCCCTCCAAAATGGCTGTTCTAATTTTCAGCCATTCATTCATCCCTCCTCCCTCACCTGACGCTTGGCGGGGCAGGGGAGACTTGTGGTAGAAACTTATTAGGTGAAATATCTTAGGGAACTAGGAGATAATTTTGGCCCTTTTCAAGTCTAGACTTGCGAGGGGCCTGAGAATTATCCCTTTTGACACCCACCTTGCTCATGTTTATAGCCTTTCTGCTTCAGCTCTACTTGGTATAAGCCAATATCCAGGAGCTCCTACTTTGGGAGACAGGGAGGCTTAACTGTTGTTTACGAAGTACTCAGAGGTTCTCAGGTACAAGGGGCCCCCGGAGGGCCGAGCTGATTAGTGTTCATTCAAGACTACTTCCGGTATTCTGAGAGCAGCTGAGAAATCACATGCACCAATCTAGCTTGTGGATTTCAGTGCAAAGGAAATGCCATTTTAGTAGCAACTATTTCTGGACTCTGGCTGCACCTTCCTATTGCAAGTTACTGATGCGTAAAATCAATGAATCTTCTGGGCCCTCCCACCATATAACTTATCCTTACTTTAAAACCAATGAGCAGACTGATTTCCTTCCATTTAAACTGCCCAGTGTCCTTGGCTGGCAAGAATCATTAACAGCAGCTACCAGCCCTGCGACAGCTGAACAACACAAAAGGGTTTCGCCTGATCTATTTCTGTTTATTTACTGTGCCCATCATCCCCAGTGAGCATGGTTGGCCAGATCCGAAATAGTGTGTTGTTGTTGCAACCCAACACACATTCATTCAACATGTATTTATTGAGCCCCTACTGTGTGTAAAGTACTGTGTTGTTTGGCGTATATGTGTGGGAAGAGTATGAACGTGATTAATCCCCTCAAGAATTTGAAATCTAATGGTAATTATTACCAGCTGTTTAGTGCTTCTTGTGTACCAGGCACTGCGCTAAGTGCTTTAAGACATCAATACCTTTCGTTCTTACAGCAGTTCTGTTTAAGTAGGTAACGTTGCCATTTTGCAGATGTGTCATGATACATACAGAACCCTAGTTTTGTCATGAACCAACTGTTCATCTTCGTCCGGGGTCCTAACCCAGCTGAGCCCCAGTGCCTGAGAAGGCTGGACTAGTTCAGCTTTTGCCAAAATGTGTTTCCTCTCAAGAAGTTCCATGAAATTGGGATCTATAGTCACAGCGTATACCCTGCTCAGAGATCCCTGAGGCCCACGCTGATTTCTCCTGTGGATCTCAGCTCAGAGCCACTTTCCCTGTGGTTACCTCACAAGGTTGGTTCCCCAGATTCCGTGCTGTCATAGCTCTGGGTACCTTCCCTTCTGAATTCTTAGCACAGTGGAAGCGTGTGTGTGTGTGCGAGATTATTTACTGCACCTCCACCAGGGTGCCGTAAGCTCCATGGGGGTGTGCAGTGTGCCTTTTGTGCTCGCTTCTGTTTCCTCAGACTGTGGCACAGAGCTTGGACCAGATAATCAATATTATTTAGTCCATTAACTAATTGCGTTATTAAAGGTTCTGAAAAGAACCACCCTCAGGAAGCTGCAGCCTTGTTTAACCTGTCTCACACCATCCAAGCCTCATTCAACAAATATTGATTGACCATGTCCTATGATCCAGGCACTGAATTAGGTTCTGAGGATATAGCCATAAACTAAGTAGACATGGTCCTTATTCTCTTGGGGGCTTGCATTTCCAGTGGGGAAATCCAGATGATCAGTTAGTCAAGTAAAACGAATAAGAGAATTTCAGGTATTTGTTAAGTCCTGAGAGAAAAAATTAAACTGAGACCGCCTAACCGGATGAGGGGTGGTCAGGAAAGACACTCCAAAGAGGGGACGTTGGCCTGAAGCGGAAATTGTGAGGAACCAGCCTTGTGAAGTTGTAGGCACAGAATGTTCTCGGTGCCAGTACATGTGCCAGTTGCTCAGGGCGACACCCTTAACGTCAACCTCGACTCCTTCCGCTTGCACGCCTGCTGCCTCCATGTCCAGAGCGTCTCAGCTCGGCCAGCCCCTGCCTGCCCTCATGGCTACCACACTAGTCCAAGCCGCCGCCACCTCCCACCAGGACTCTCGTGATAACCTCCTAACAGTTTCCTGTGCCTGCACGTCTCCACCCACTGTCTGCTCTCTGTAAGTCAGATCATGTCACTGACCCGCTCAAATCCTTCAACGGCTTCTCCTTGCACTGAGGGTAACATCCCGGTGTGAGCCAGGCCCACAGAACCTCACATTATCTGGCCTCCTCTCCAGTCCCGGTTTCCACCACTCTCCTGCAGCACACACACTGCCCTCCGTGCTCTTCCACAAATGGGCCAAATGTGTTCCCCGCTCAGGCTCTTTGTACTTGTGGTTTCCTCTTGCTGGGAAACTCTTCCCCCTGTGCTTTTGTGGTTTGCTCCATCACTTCATTCAAGTTCTGTTCGAATATTAACCAGAAGCCTCCCCAACCCCTTACTGAAGATAGCAATCATTATTATTTCCTGTGCCTTAACCCCGTCTAAAATTTTTCTTCATAGAACTCCTCACACCAGCCATATGTTATGTGTGTCTGTCTGTCTCTCCTCTTGGAATGTAAACCCCATGAGGGTGGGAACTGAGTCAGCTTTATTCACTGTTGTATTACCAATACCTGGAACAGGGGTCCTCAACCAATATTTCTTGGATGGATGGATGACAAAATGCAAAGAACTTGAGTCCCGATATGTTGGAAAAACAGAAAGAAGGCAGGAATGGGGAGACAGAAGGGCACGCTGTAGAGGCAGGCTGGTGTCAGATTATACCCCTTGTGGTGATTTTAAGAAGCTCAGAATTACTCTAAGAGGGTGGAGAAACTGTTCACCTCTGGAAAGCTTTTGCTTTGTAATTCCTCCTAACAAGTGACCTGACCTTTGGAGAAACATTGAACTATATGACCTCTTCTATATTACATTCTTTGATGCCCAGAATTAAAGCTTTGCCCTGCGCTTTGATCCTCGATGTTTGCTTGAGATGCTATGGGTTAAACAGCACATATTGAATTAGCTACTTTGAGCTTCTATGTAAATTTACTTCCCTGGGAAGCCATCTCTGACCTCCCAAACGGAGTTAAGGGTTCTCCCACGTGCGCCCCAGCTCCCACTGGTAGCGGGGCCTGCGGTACTGCCTTGTGGTGTCTGTTTGTCTGTTACCCCCACTGGAGAGTAAGCTCCTTGAGGCTGGCTGGGGAGCTTCTCTTGTTGGCTCCTCCAACCCAGAAACCACAGAGAGGCTGCTGGTATCTGGATCCAGTCCATCTGGATCCTGGATTGTTTTATGTTAATTTAAAGCAGCTGCCTACATTTTAGATTTTTTTAAAAATTGATTTCTGTCTTCTCTTGGAATTTTATAAGACATAATAATGCTGTGTCCATGGTTGCAACAACTAGAGAAATTGAGTAGCAGCTACCCTGTTCCTAGAGGGCATGCTTTCTCCAGCAAGCCACAGTCCCCACCACTCCCTATTACTTCTAATGCTGTGGGTGAGAGTTTCTTGTCATTTAACATCTGATTGAGTTATTGTTTTCTTACAGTAAAGAAATGTAATTCTGTGTCTAATCTGGATACAGAATTACATTTCTTTGGATACAGAATTACACTTCAAAGAGGGCTACATGTTATTGAACATGGTACTTGGAGCCCCTTTTGGGCAATTGAGTTTATGACACTAGTCCCAAAATAAACAAGGTTGTTTTTTGGTGTTGAAAAGCACAGGCCTTGACTACCTAACATAGTAAAGGTGTTAATTTTCTCTAAATTGATATACAGACTAAATACAATTCCTAATGAAGTCCCACCAAGATTTTTTGTAGATACAGACAAGATTATTCTAAAATTTATATGAAAAGTCAAAGGAACTAGAATAGGTAAAATAATTTTTAAAAGAATAATAAGGGCTTCCCTGGTGGCGCAGTGGTTGAGAGTCCGCCTGCCGATGCAGGGGACACGGGTTCGTGGCCCGGTCCGGGAAGATCCCACATGCCGCGGAGCGGCTGGGCCCGTGAGCCTATGGCTGCTGAGCCTGTGCGTCCGGAGCCTGTGCTCCGCAATGGGAGAGGCCACAACAGTGAGAGGCCCGTGTACCGCAAAAAAAAAAAAAAAGAAAAAGAAAAAGAAAATAGGAGGAATCAATCTATTTAATTTCAAGACTTATTATATAGCAATAGTAATCAAGACCGTATGGTATTAACAGAGGGATAGACTCATAGATCAGTGGAACAAAATAAAGACTCCAGAAACAGACCCACACAAATATGCCCAACTGATTTTTGACTTGCAGTTTAATGGAGGAAAGAAAGCCTTTTCATCGCATGGTGCTGGAGCAACTGGGCATCTATAGACAAAACACGAACATCAGTCTAAGTCTCACAATGTATACAAAAATTAACTCTAAATGGATGAAAGACTTAAATGCCGTGTACTTTATGAACTTAAAGCTATAAACTTTTTAGTAAAAGAGCACAACAGAAAATCTTTAGGATTTAGGTCAGGCAAAAAGTTCTTCCGTTTGATGCAAAACATGATCCATAAAGGAGAGTTAGATACATTGAACTTCACCATAGTTAAAAACCACTTGCTCTGCAAAAGCCCCTATTAAAAAGGATGAAATGTCAAGCTAAAGACTGCGAGAAAATATTTGCTAACTACACAGCAGACAAAAACTAGTCTCTAGAATATATAAAGAACCCTCAAATCTCCGCATAAAAAAATAATCATCCAGTTAGAAAATGGGCAAGAAAACATGGAGACATTTCACCAAAGAGGACATATAGAATGACCATATAGATAATGGTCATTATCCATTGGGGAAATGCTAATGAAAACTACACAGCAAGATGCCACTACATATCTATCACAGTGGCTAAAATAAAAAATAGTGACGACACCAAATGCTGGTGAGGATGCAGAGAAACTTGATGTCTCATATATTATTGGTGGGAATGTAGAATGGTACACTCACCCTGCTAAGCAATTTGGCAATTTCTTAATAAACTAAACATGACCCAGGAACTGCACTCCTTGACATTTATCTTAGAAAAATAAAAATGGATGTTCATACAAAAACCTGCACACAAACCTGTACACAATATTTATAGCAGCATTCCTCATAGTTGCCCCCAAACTGAACAACTCAGATGTCCTTCGGTGGGTGAATGGTTAAATAAACTGTGTACATGCACAGTTTAATATGGAAAGAAATCATATTTTATTGCATTCTTAACTACAGTTACTTACAATGACATATGTGCCCCGGCTGGACTGAACACAGCTTCTCAAACTTTGGAATCAGGTTGGCCACTGCCACCTTCATTGTCTGTTTTACCTGGTTTTCGATGCAGTACTTGTTTTCCGTCACAGTAACAGCCAAAAATCCAGCTTTGCAAAGATGATATTAAAGAAAATAAACCATACACCGATGTTGAAATGTGAGTTCCCTTGTGCTAGTTCTCACAAATCAAATAGATGTTGAATATTGCTGTTTTTCCCTCAAAACTTAAAACATCCTGCAGCACACCCGTGAGTCTGCTGAAATACCATGGGGCACTTTAATGCAGATTGGGAGTTGTGGGTTTAATGGTTCACTTTGGCCTCTTCCAAAGCAGAACAGAGTAGACCCAAACCAATTGCTTCCCTACTGGGACCTTCCCATTTGGAGTGATCCACTTGCTCCTGGACATACCCATGTCCCCAAGATGGTCTCACAGCCAAACTGCCCACCTCTAGGGGACAAGAGTCATTTTCTTTGACTCAGCCAAGTCAGAGGAGATGATTAGTAATGGATGCTGGGCCTTTCAGTTACAAGGCTCATTCCACTTGATAGTATACAATTTGGGAAGCTCCTCTTCTCTCAAAATTAAATTCCACAAGAAGGACCTAGAAGGTGACAAGCACAGTCCTAGGTACTGGGGTCAAGAAGTGAGTTGGGCCCTGTTCCCAGCCCTTGAGTAATGATTCTTCCACAGATGACAGACAGCATGATGTTATGGAAAAGCCTGGAAGTCGAGAGACCTAAATTTGAGTTCAGGCTCTGACGTGCCAACTTGTTAGGTTGGCCTTGCCGAGCCTCAGTTTCCATATCTGCAAAATGGAAGTTAAAATGTCTGTGTAGCACCTTTATTTCACAGGAGCTAATGAGACAAATGCACGCAAACTCAGAACGTGATGGCCAATGTACAGCAAGTATCTGTATTTGCCACCTTTTTAAAAAACTAATCATCGACCCAAGCGGCTTTGTCCAAGAGTGAAAAGAAATCCAAACAACAAGATGTATTTCTCATACTTCTCAGAAGAGATGGGCATATCAGGAGGGGAGAGGGAGGAAGAAAATTCCCAAAGGTTTTGCAGTGTCTGGCCTGGAAGCTTCAGTCTCCTTTCCCTTTTGCAGACAAGACAATAAATGCTTGAGAGCTAAATTGATCAGCTCATCCCCCCTGTTCCTTTTTTCTCTCAAATACATCACTTAAAAGAGATCAACTTTCTTCCCCCCTGATTCTGCCTGTCACCCAGGGGCTGTTTTATCCAGCGAGCACCCCATGTGACTTTTTTTTTGCCTCCCAGGCATTTCAAAGTCAAAGTTAATATTTCTTCACAGATGTTGTGTCATCCTAGGCACCAGCGATAGATGTTGCTGAGTTGAGGTGAATCTG
Organism: Lipotes vexillifer; assembly: GCF_000442215.2. Classification (NCBI taxonomy): domain Eukaryota; kingdom Metazoa; phylum Chordata; class Mammalia; order Artiodactyla; family Lipotidae; genus Lipotes; species Lipotes vexillifer. The sequence continues at coordinate 455,981 of NW_006777649.1, read as the reverse complement.
ATTGGGATCTTTCTCCCAGAAAGTGAGATAATATGAGAGACCATAAAGCAGCTGTTAATTTCCCTCTGAAAGTGAGGATTATGGGCAGTGGTGGAAAGCCGCTCTCTGCGTCCCCAGCTTAATGGTCTTGATTAGCACACTGCGCAGCCATCACAGGTGTAGCACATAATAGCTCTATAAGGTTTTCACAGCCAGGCCAATTAAAATCTGTCGTGGATCCAAGAACTAACAGCGTGTACGTCCTAATGCCAAAAGTCAAAGTGAGTTCTCTAAATAATAATTGCTTACGTTTGTGGGACAGTTTATGGTTTTCAACACATTTATACTTCCTTGATCTCAGTTTCTCCTCGTGCGGAAGGCAAGCAGTTTAGGTGGGGAAGTCAACGTTGAGAGATATTTAGTGATTTACCAAATTACAGGACCCCAGTAATTGTGCCAAATTGCTCTTGGTATCCAGTCCTTAAAGAATTTCCTCCTGTCCATATGGCAGTAACTAGCATTTATACATCACTTAACAGATTACAAAATGCTATTTTATGTGTATATATATATATATATATATATATATATATATATATATATTTTAGGTCTTCCATAGTACAGCACTGTGAATCAGGTCTTCATCATCCAATTTGTATGCAGAAAACTCAAAACTTTGGAATATTCGTTGAAATTCTGCATCTCATTTTAGAGTGGATGAAGGTGTGGTTTCGGTGAAGTTATGTCACTTGTTCAAGTGCAGATGGTTACCAGGTGGTTGGACTAGGATAAGAACCCAGGCCTGCTGACTCTGATCCAGCATTCTCTGCTGCTCATCGTTCCCTGCCCCTTCCCCTCTCCCCATGCAAGGTGCATTTTAGACTTGGGGTCCAATAAGGAAGCACCACTGACACTGCTGTGAAGACCCAGATGTCTCCTATTGCCGCAGTGCCCCGCTTTTTGAAAAACTGAAGGGTAAGGGTAAGCTGGGACAAAGTGAGAGAGTGGCATGGACATATATACACTACCAAATGTAAAATAGATAGCTAGTGGGAAGCAGCCACATAGCACAGGGAGATCAGCTCGGTGCTTTGTGACCACCTAGAGGGGTGGGATAGGGAGAGTGGGAGGGAGGGAGACGCAAGAGGGAAGAGATATGGGAACATATGTATATGTGTAACTGATTCACTTTGTTATAAAGCAGAAACTAACACACCATTGTAAAGCAATTATACACCAATAGAGATGTTAAAGAAATAAAAATGAAAAAAATAAAAGGGATGTGAAAGTAAAAAAAATAAAAGATGACAGACTCATACTACCTGACTTCAAGATTTACTATGATGAAGCCACAGTAATCAAGACAATTTGATATTGGTGAGCGAATAGACACTCGGGGGAACAGAACAGAGAGTCCAGAAACTAATCCACATAAATGAAGTCTACCAATTTTGACCAAGGGATAAAGGCAATTCAGAAAAGGATAGTGTTTTCGACAAATGGTTCTGAAAAACTGGACATCCATTTGCAAAAAAAAATGAACCTCAGTCTGTGCCTCACACTTTGTACAAAAACTGACTTAAAATGGATCCCAAATCTAAATGGGAAACGACAGAACTTTTAGAAGAAAACATAGGAGAAAATCTTTGTAAACTTGGGTTATGCAAGGACTTCTTAGATGTGACACCAGAAGTATAGTCATTGGAAGAGAAAAATGATAAGTTGGACTCCATCACAATTAATATCTTTTGCTTCACAAAAGATAGCAATAGGAGAATGGAAAGACAATCCACAGGCTTTGGAGGATATATTGGCAAAACACATACACAACAAAGAACTTGTATGCAGAATATGTAAAGAGCCCTCAAAACTCAGTAGTAAGGGGGACTCCTCTGGTGGTCCAGTGGTTAAGAATCCGCCTTGCCATGCAGGGGACGCAGGTTTGATCCCTGGTCAGGGAACTAGGATCCCACATGCCGCAAGGCAACTAAGCCGGCATGCCACAACTAGAGAGCCTGAGTGCTGCAACTACAGAGCCCATGCGCTCTGGACCCTACGTGCCACAACTACAGAGCCTATGCACCACAACTAGAGAGAAGCCCACGCGCCACAATGAAGAGCCTGCGAGCCACAACGAAAGATCCTGTGTGCCGCAACTAAGACCCAACACAGACAAAAAATAAATAAATAAATATATTTTTAAAAACTCAGTAGTAAGGATTAAAGCGCAATAAAAACATGGGCAAAAGATTTGAACAGAATCTTCACTGTAGAGGATATATAGATGGCAAATAAGCACATGATAAGATTCTAAAATCATTATGCTTTACGGAAATGCAAATTAAAGCCACAGTGAGACATCACCACACATGTATTAGAATGGCCAGGACAAAGAAGAAATCAGTGGTTGCCAGATTTAGGGATGGGGGAAGGGTTGCCTACAAAGGGGCAGCACAAAAAAAAAAAACCCATTGGGGGTTAATGGAAGTTTTCTGTATCTTGATCGTGGAAGTGGTTACATGACTATGTATTTGTCAAAACTCAAAGAACTGCACAACAAAAAGTGAATTTTATGTAAATTTAAATTTTTTGAAAGAAACACACACACACACACACACACACACACACACAAATAGTGGAGAATGGAAATGATTTATGAGAATAGTGGTTAGCAAACTTTTTCTGTGAAGAGATAGATAGTAATATTTTTGTCTTTATTAATTTCACATTCTCTGTCACAACTACACAGCTCTGCCATTGTCATGCAAAAGTTGCCATAAACAATAGGTGAACAAATGTGCATGACTGTGTTCTAATAGAACTTTATTTACAAATTAAAAAAAAAAAGCTGAAGGGCTTTTGGGCAATGATTTATTTTCCTACTGACTTGGGAATTGGCAGTTTATATTCTGAACTGAATATAAACTTGACCCCTGGTCTCTTAACCGCCTGATCTCTGTGGTGCTGACCATGTGTGTTTGGTGAAGGTACTTGTGCTGGTTTACCGGCCACCCGCCAGAGGCCCAGTGATGCATTTCAAGGGCCTCAGTGGCTGTGAATGGCCACAGAGGCAGAGGATCAATGTCTTCGCAGGCACATCAGGCTCAGAGGTCGAAAGGCAGCCTGCCTAAGGAAAAAACGAGCTCTAAGCTGTTCTCTGGTAGAACCCCCAACAATCTCTCACAGTAAAATGTGTTGTTCTTTGTTTCTTAGAGATGAGGAATGAGGAGGACCGCCTCTTTGGTTCTCCTCATGATTTTTTAGGTTAAGGCTGAGCCCCTGAGGACAAATGATTGCCTGGCTAATGTCCCAGGACTGATGGAGCACACAGGGTGATTCCCTGGTGACACATGTGAGGGTAGGAGTGGAATTTCACATTTCTCACTGCTGGAAGGGCAGCGTTTTCCACCCATTGTTCATTCTGAAAGCTCTCTTTAGTCCCACCCTGTGAGTTCTCACTGGAGGAGGGCAGAGAATGAATTCTGTGTTCCCTATGGTGCATTGAAGCCTAAGGGCCAGGTTCCTTTCATCTGCAGAGCCAGAAATGATGATTTCCTCAAGAGCAAATGGCTTCCATTGCCTCTTTGGCTACAGTGTATCTGCGTCTGCTCTACCATTCCATCCTGAAATCTGGGGTGCAGCTCAAGTAGCCAAGTTGACGGCATCTCAACACAAATAACTTCTTTTATTTGAAAGAAAGAATCAGAATTGGAGGTGGAAGAAAATGTAGAAACAGCCTTAGATTCTGTACTATTTCGTTTCATATTTTTAAATATCATAAAAAGGAGCATGTATCTATTTATATAAATACATATTTATTTATAAATGAGTATGTATAACTGCACATAGAATTAACATTTTTTTTCCCGTTTTTATAAAGACACTTCCAAGCATGGTATGAATAAATCTACACTTGACTTAGCTTAATGCAGTTGAATTGATTTCTGCCTGCTACCCCGTGATTGCCTCTCGGTGGGGGAGAATCGATAAGATCAGTGAGGCCCACTTCTGCACGTCATCGGTCCTAGTTTTAATCTTGGTAATCCTGGCTACAGACCCCTCAATCTGGAGGCATATTGATTAGCAGTGATATTTGCTTGATGATTTTGTGACCATATTTAGGGTGCATTTTAGTTTACGACTCAGCATATAGTTCCTGTTCCTTTGGGCTTTATAGTTTGATGCCTCTTTTCTCCCTACTGCAAAGGGCCTATTGGAGGGAAGCCTGGGGAAAATCAATTTGACAGAGAGAAGAACTGAAATAAGTCTTAAACAGAAGACTCAGAAAAGGAAAAATTTTAAAAGCACTATGGATGCTTAATGCCTAAGAGATTTGAATTGGAACAGACGTGGGAGAGGAGGCATTGAGTCCAATAAAAATGCCATCAGAGTCACTGGGCTAAAAATCATACCAGTTCCCTCTCATTAGGCATAGAGGAGCTACCTCACATTTTCTTTCTCTTGAAAAGGGCATCTCACACGTATCACAATTGGAGAGAGTTCTAAACGTGATGCCTTCTAGTAACCTCATGATAGTTTACAGATTTTCAGCAAAGTCACATGTGTACGGACTGTAAATCCTACATCATTTCCCAAGTCCTTTCAGTCCCGCATACACTGAAAACCCTATTCGAATAGACTGTTGGTGGTAAAAAAAAAAAAAAAAAAAAAGAATATTTTCAGAGCAAGCCTGTTTGGATTCGGAAGGAACAATGAATATTAAAAGGCAAGTATTGAAACATTCCCATGAAGTTTCCTTCAGAGTTATTTTGGCTACATAAAAAAAAAAAAAAAAAAAAAAAAAGTAGAAGAAAAATAATTCTTTCCCTACCTGCCCAGCTATTCATTTCCTTCCAATTAATAATTCATGCCAATCTTCAGAGCCTAAGACTTGTTAAAGAGGAGTAAAAGGTAACATAAACAAAATGCTGAGCATAGAACCTAGTTCATGTATTACTGTATTCGTTTCCTAGGGCTGCTCTAACAAAGTACCATGAAGTGAGTGTCTTAAACAACAGAAATGTATTGTCTCCCAGTTCTGGAGGCTAGAAGTCTGAGATCAAGATGTCAGTAGGGTTGGTTCCTTCGGAGGCTGTGATGGAGAAACAGTTCCAAGCCCCTTTCCTAGATTCCGGTGGTTCACTGGCAATCTTTGGTGTCCTTTGATTTGTAGATGAATCCCCCTCATCTCTGCCACTGTGTTCGTGTGACGTTCTGTGTGTGTGCATGTCTCTGTGTCCCAGTTTCTCCTTTTTAAAAGGATATCAGTCATCTTGGATTAAGGCCCATGACTCATCTGAACTAATTACATCTGCAATGACCCTATTTCCAAATAAAGTTACATTCTGAGATATTGGAGGTCAAGACTTCAGCATCTGAATTTTAGAGGGACACAATTCAATCCATAACAATTACTATTATTTATTAATATGTTTTAATCATGATTTCATTCTTAGCTTTTCATGATTTTCTCTTCACTATAATCTACCCTCTCTATACTGCATATTAAAATATGCAAAGAAGGCAATGAAGAAATTGGAATATTGTTGTATAGTGTGAGTATCTTCAAGTAGCACTGGCTGAAAATTTATAGTACGCATCCACAACGTCAGGGCATTCATGGTCCTGGTAGAGGGATCCAGGAGAGTTGGCCAGCCCCATCCAGCAAGGCAGCAGAGCTTGTCATTAGTTACACCCAAGGCCATCCAGAGTGTTGGCAATCTCTCCAGCCTTAAGATTCTGGTTTCCTCCCATAGGAAGCAGGCAGGCAGCAGCCTGCCCAGCCTCACCAGATGGTGTGGAGTCCCTCGTGCCACTAGCGTCTTGCGTCCTTAAGATTTATTAAAACACCCACAACACAAAAGAAATGCCCTTTGGGGCAATAAAATCCCAAATCTAGCAATTTCCTGCTGTATCACAGCAAAGTACCTCCCTCCACCCCCCCCGCCCCATTGGCTGTTGTTGAGATAGGTGGTTAACCAGTAATTCTTCAAAATGGTTTTCTTCTGACATGGGCACAACATTTTCCTTTGTAAGAACGTGAAGGTTTGATTCCTCCAGAACCCATTATATAGACAGATTGGCCCCCGAGATAATTACAAGAAGATAGCCTAATGGGCTCGATTAAGGAAATCCCATTACCTCCATAAAGAATCACCAGTGAGGTTCAAACCCAGACGAAGTCTCGGTGGCACAAAAAGTACAGTTTCTTACCTAGAAACATAGAAATAGCATTCGGTCCACGTGTTTATATTTGGAAACTAGGTTGCTATCGATCGGTCAGACAGGATTGTGGAACAAGAATATTTTTACTCCACTCTGTTTCAGAAGAATTTAGGATGACATACGAGGGTGGATGAAATATGACATGATAGACTAAATTGAAAATTAGGGGACCTAAAATCGTGGCCTCTCAGTATTGGAAGCCAACTTTCCAGCAAAGGCAGCATTGCCAGCTCTAGAAAACCTGATGCATGGCTACGCAGCCCTTCCTGATCTAACAGGATCCTCAGAGCCCTGAGGATGGCTCGCTGCTTCCTGAGGGAGGCAGTCCCTGGCCTTTTTATGACCCCTAGCTATTGACTCAAAGCTGGCCTCGAGACAGGCAAGAGAGTGAAACATACATGGCCGTCTAAAAGGAAGTGTGCTGTCTTCTGGGGTATCATGCCTGGTTTCACCCTCCCCTCCCCAGATCAGGGGATTTGTATGGATATAATAGACTGTCAGCTCGTAATTTACATGGGCTCCCTTCCCCTGACACCACCATCTCCAACTTCAGATTATAAGCACATTTTTTTAAATGTATATGAAAACGTTTTGAAAGGTGAAAAAAACACACTAAATAACTAAATGAAAGTTAAGAGGGTGTATTATGCTCATCTCTGTCCTATGCCCTCTGAGTGTCTGGGGCACATACATACAGGGAGAAGAAACATCACCTGCTAGTTTTGAACCTTCCTTGCTGAGTGCCTCTTTTTTATCAACCAGGTGTTTTTAAAACCCCTGTGGTGAGCATAAGACTTAACCTGAGGAGTTTTGTAAATTGCAGATTCCTAGGCCCCATTCCTAAAGAGTCTGATTCAGTAGAACTGGGGCCAGGCCCAGGAATCTGCATATTAATGTATTCTTCTGGTGATTATGAGCTTCATGGCTGATGAAACGTAATTTGAGATGTACTGTGCTCTCCTATGGTTTTCAGCCTTTTAGAGCAGTAATTTTTGCATTCCTAGCCTATCATTTCTTCAAAATGGAATTATTTTTCCATGTGTAGTGCCTATAAAAGTTAAATGTGCTCATTGTTTTTTTTAAATTGGACAATATGAGTAAAAATCATCAATTTTCCACCATCAAGACAGAACTGTCATAAATATTTTAATGGATATCCATCAGAACTTTTTTTCTGTTTGTGTGTGTGTGTGTGTGTGTGTGTGTGTGTGTGTGTTGTCTGTGTGTATGTGTAATCTCTATTATTTAAAAATATTAAGTTTGCTGACCCAAATTCGTGAAAGAGAAGGGAAAGGAAGTGGCTCCTACAAGATCTTTTTCTTTCAGTGTTAATAACCAATAACCTTTCCTTCCTTGGGTTCTGTGACTGTAAGGGCCCTACGTTTACATTGGCCTCTTTCAGTGATGAGTTCACAATTCCTTATAGCTCTACCCAAAACACTTTTCTTTAAGGACTAGGTAGCTATGAATTGCCAACTTAGAAGACATGAGGGAAATTGCTGCACTATCTTCAAGGTTCTGTTCTTTTTCTTGCAAACATTGTCTTCCTACCAGAGAGCTGTTCTCTTTGACCACCTCTCCGTCTTCACTTGGAAATGTACATCTGCCAATTCATTTTTCTACCTTTTGTGAAAACTGTCCTTTGATGTTTCACCTCTGAGAGTTCTTCCCTAGCTAGAGAGAGCTTCGAGAATCTGATGAAAATGATGATCCCTCACTCCTGAAAAATTACACATATATGCACCCACATTTTTGCATGTAATTTCATGAAGTCCAAGGAATCTAAGTTAAGGACCCCTTTGGTAATACATCCTCAACAGGCTGAGTCCCCTCAAACCTACCAAGGAGTCCCACAGACGTCATCCATGAAAATAAGTATTCAGCATCAATTATCCAGCAGATACTGCATTTGGGCCCTGGAGATACAGAGAGAAATAAGGAGCAACTCTGTCTTAAAGGCTCTCAGGATAGGGGTGGAGGTAGGTAGAAAAACAATGACCACAGACTGTGAGAAACACTGTAATGAAACACAGCGAGGGGTATAATAAAATGTTCTTAAAGCATAATTCTCACTTCTCCCCTTAAAACTCTTGATATCTTCTCTTCCTATTGTCCATGAAGACCTTCCTCCGGAATCTCAAGCTTACTTCTCCAGTATCATCTGGACATGGCTCTTTCTTTTGCCCAGCATTCGCACATTATGCTCCTATCATATTAAAGTTTCTTCTGGTCCCCAAATGTGCTGTGCTGTATGGGTCTTCTTATGAGATGTCCCCCTGCCTGGTGTACTTTACTTGCCATCCTTTGCCCTTTGGTCAGGCTGACTTTCATTTGTCCTCTAACACTAAACTTTGGATGCTTTCTCCAGGGAGCTTCCCCTGATTTCTCCAAGTTCAAGTTAGATGCTCCCCCTATGTGTTACTGTAGCACTCTGTACTTACCTTTATTCTCATCACACTGTATTGCAATTACCTCTTCATAGGTCTGTGTCCTTCACCAGACAGTGATATCCGCAAGGGCAGGGACTATCTTGTTCTTAGTTCTAGTGTTAGTAGCTAATGTATAATAGTTAATAAATATTTGAATTAATTAATTTACTAATTAGTTTAATGCTTAAAAAACCTTAACAGAATTAGTTTTAAGGCTTTCTAGTATAAGTCAGAACGGAGAGTCCTCCTACCTCTATATTCTCTGGGAAGTGTGTGGTCTGTAATTAGAACTTTAACGTCTGATCAAGCTGCTCTTTGCCGGTAAGGAATCTGGCTCTCAGTTACTTGGTACACACAGAAGCAGCGACAGAGCTGAGGCCGGTTAATTAAGAGATGTTCACCTGTCATTTGCTTAGCACTCTGCAAAATACTTTGGGGAGTCAAAGATGTGTGAATTACCTGTTGTTAGGAACATAAGCATTCCCCATGTGGAATCTAGACAGTATATAATTTACTGCCAAATTATGTAGTAGAGACTGTAAGATGACATTTATAGCCACTTCTAGCTCATCTGTGAATCTAAGGTTTTTAATAGCACTTCACTGAATTAAATCCTCTTGTAGCAGGAGACTGGGGACCATGTGTTGATGATCTTATTGCCTCAAAGGTTGAGCATAGTCCCCTGGTCTGAGTAGGTACTTGACAACTATTTGTTAAACCAAATACAGTCAAAGGAGAGGAAGACGCCAATAAACATGACATCTGGGTGAAGAGTTTCCCATCTGTAAATTATTTGACTGGAATGAAAAGCTTGTATATTTAATGAGTACTGGGCAATCACTGAGTATTATGCTAGGGGCTGTGAAGACACACTAGAATTAAGATGGCATCAATGAAAGAATACAAGCTTCAAAATCAGGCAGGCATACCTGATTCAAATCCCAGCTCTTCCGTAGGCTTGCTGGGTAACCTGCCATTCATTTCATAGGTATTTGTTAAATCATGTTCTAGGCAAGGCAACATGCTAGGTGTTGAAGAGATAACATTAAATATTCTCTACAAACCTGGACTCTTCAACCACTTTCCTCAGTTTCTTTACCTGCAGTGTGAGGCCAACAAAATTCTCTTGGAGAGCCGCTGGGAGGATTAAGCGTGATATGTAGGAAAATGCTCAGTACACTCTTGGCATGTAGTAGATACTCCATAAATGCCACTAGAAAGCACAGTTCCTGTAATCTAGTTAGGACAAGTCAATGAAAACTCAAGATCCAGCTACAGCTCACTGTCAGCGTGGTGGCCCCACTAGCTGTGGAGCACTTGAAATGTGGCTAGTCCAAACTGAGATGTGCTGTAAGTATAAAATACGAACCAGGTTTTGAAGACTTAGTATGAAAAAAAGAAAACTCGCTTATAATTTTTTTGTTTATTACATGTTGAAATTATAATTTTTTTTTTTTTTTTTTTCCTTGCGTTATGCGGGCCTCTCACTGTTGTGGCCTCTCCCATTTGCGGAGCACAGGCTCCGGACGCGCAGGCTCAGTGGCCATGGCTCACGGGCCCAGCCGCTCCGCGGCATGTGGGATCTTCCCGAAACGGGGCACGAACCCGCGTCTCCTGCATCGGCAGGCGGACTCTCAAGCACTGCGCCACCAGGGAAGCCCGAAATTATAATATTTTTAATGAATTGGGTTAACTAAAATACATTAGTAAATTAATTTTCCCTGTTTCTTTTTAAAATTGTTTTTCTTGTCGCTACTAGAAAATTTGAAATTACACGTGGCTCACATTACCTATATTGGAAAGTACCGCACTAAAGAATAAAAGTTAGTTATTGGTTTTGAAAAGATGTAATTAGAGATGCCAAATTGACCTAGAGATGTGTCCCACAGGTAGGGATTGAGCAGGGATGAAAACACAAAACTGTGATCCTGATTTCATACTCTCATGATGGTATCGATAGTAGTTACCAGATTACACCAGAACATTCTCATTCACTTTAGTTCTTATGCCACTTGTGAAATGTACCTGTGTGTATATGTAGGAAAGGGGATGATGCCAGGGGGTGGGGGAAAGCAGGCAGAGACATCCTCACTTCTCACAACGGCTGTTAGGATTGACTTCCTCATTTGGAAACAGTGTAAAAGCAGCTGGGCTTTAGACAGGTGGAGTTTGGATGTCAGCCTCATTCCTTCCTATGTGATCTTGGGCAAGTTACTTCATTTCTGTGAACCTTACCTTACTCATTTATAAAATGATGGTGATAATAGTAACTGCATTAGTCTGCTCAGGCTGCCGTAACAAATACCATAGACTGGGTGGCTTAAACAACAGGAATTTATTTCTCACAGTTGTGGAGGCCAGAAGGCCAAGATCAAGGTGCCAACTGATTTGCTTCCCCAGTGAGGACTATCTTCCTGGCTTGCAGACAGCCACCTTCTCACAGTATCCCCACATGGCAGAGAGAAAGAGAGAAAGCAAGCTCTCTGGTGTTTCTTCTCAGAAGGACACTAATCCCATCATGGGGGCCTCACCCTCATGAGTTCATCAAAGTGGTTAGCTCCCAAAGGCTTCATCTCCAAATGCCATCACGTTGTGGGCTGGGACTTCAACATGTGAACTTGGACATTCGTCCATAACAGTAACCGTATTATTAGATTTTTGTGGGGATTGAGGGAGCTTGTACATACTAAGAATGTAGCACAGTGTAAATGCTCAACTGTTAGGTTGTCACCCATCTAACAGTATTTAGATTGTATTTACATGTCCTCAGCTCCAGAAAAATGCCTGGCACATATTTCATATTTGGTGTTCAATAAATATTTGTTGAATGAGCTATATAATTCATCATCATCAAATCAAGCAATGATTGATTGTTTCAATTCCTGAAACACCAGTGTTATCAGGTAGGATCTAGCTTCTTGTACCCTCTAGGCCGTGTCTCTGAATGTGGATATAAGGACGGCCTCAGCTGCTGAGAATGGGCCATGCTGACAACCAAATTATCTCTTGCTTTGCCATTAGTGTCCCTCAAAGTTGACTCCACCCTCAGGCCACTCCTTCGCCACCTAGCAATGCCCATGATTTTATTTCCCTAATCCTGTCATTTTTTTCAGTATACCCAACCATGAGACTCTTTTTCCCCCATTCAATTTAATAATGGAAAACCTGCCCTGATTTCGAATCTCTTTGGCAGCTAATCGAACCTTGAAGCATTCTATTAGCTCTCCGTATTTGCACTAAGCCCAAACTGACGCATCTGGGATTATTATGTAATAACTTGGGCTCATTTCTGGTCAGTATATACCATCCGTTTTTATTCTGCAAATCCCCTTAGGGCTTTCTTTCTGTTTGCATGGGGTGAGGGAAGGGGTTAGAAGGGATGTGGTTGGGGGCTTTGAGGTAGGGGCAATGTTTGCTATGAGTTATTATCCCACACTTATCAGTATTAAACTGGATTTGACAACTCATAGCCTAGGATTTAAATGGTATAAATCCTTTTTCATTTGGCAGCCTGGTTTCCCCCATTATTTATTGTGCTACCCAGTTCATTATCATCGGCATACTTGGAGGCTTGGCCCGTGATGCCTTCACAGTCAAATGATTTATACAAATAATAAAAAAGACTGGGGTTCCCAGCAAGGAGATCCAAAGCAATTCTCCCTCTGCTTTTCCTCTCATCCGGCTCAGTTCATCTCCTACGCATTAACCCTTGGCCCTCTTACTTCTCCTAGGAAATTCATCCTCAGCTTCCTTCTGGGCCTGAGAAGGAAGTGCTATTGACAGAAAGAGGGGAGTGCTGAGAGCTGTGGTCTAATTCCAGTAAGGAGTATCAGGTCTTTATATGGGAGGCACCCTGCAAACCCTTTCCATACATTGTAGGATTTCAGTTGTCACAGCAGCCCTTTGAGGTGGGCGTTGGTTTTATCCTGTTTGACGGTTGAGGAAACCGTTGCCTCTCCGTCTCACTAAGACAGGCAGAGTTGGAGGAAGAAGGCATGCGGGGAGGGCTGGGGGCTGGGGATACAGCTACAGCATTTCCAGAGAGAAAACTGGTACCAAGTGTGTAATGTGGCGGTGAGGGACATGAGCTTTGACATCAAGCAAACCGAACCAGCTCTTTTACCTGTTAACTGTGGGCCAGTGAGCAAGTAGCCACTCTGTGCCTCAGTTGCCTCTTCTGTAAAGTGGGAATAATAAAGTACCTACATAGGTAGTCATGAGGACTGAATGAGATGTCACAGAGAGGACCCTTAATGCATTTCTCCATCTGTGAAAAGGGTATATGTAATAGTATCTAATTCATTTCACCTACACAACAGCCCTGTGAGGTAGTATGTATAAAGCACTTCAAGCAATGCCTGGAAATGCTCATAAAGGTTAGTTGTTGTTACTACTATGACTACTACCACTAACACCACCACTACTATGACTATTACTCTTGTCATGATTCAAGCTAAAATTGAATGTAGAAGGTAGATACTATCCAACCACTACATTGCAAAGACCTTGAGGTAGGGTCCTGGTCTGCAGAATTTAGCCATCCATGGTAGTGATCACAGCAGTGATTTACAACTGTAAGAAAAATGACATGTGTGTGCCTGCGTGTTTTACTTGCCCTGCTCTGTATCTACCCATGCCCTTCTCAAACTAGATGCCAACTCTAGGCTCACCAGAGGGAGGTTTGGTCTAAAGCTCCAGCCCAAGCTTTGAAAGAACAGCCTTCACTCAGAAACTCGGTATCCTGTCCTCTTATCTCTCTAGTCTCAAGCTTTAGTAAGTATACTTATTAGGCCATATGTTTCTTGCTGAAAACCAAATGTTGATGGATAGGCTCTAGAGATCATATTCACTTATTTAAAACGTGGGGCAAGGGTACCTCTGTTGGGAGCACCTGCTGCATTGAAATGAGACAGGAGTCCCCCCTCCTCCAATTTCATATCTTGCAAAAATATTTCTGTTGACATTGATCTCAGGTAACCTTTAGCAATACCATAAATGCCATTATTTTATTTTATTTTATTTTATTTTTTTACCATCCAGCCCTGTGCTTCGGAAATGCAATAAATTTTATCCTGTCCCATAAAACTTACACTGAATGTGCTACTTGAATCTTTTATAGTTGAATGTAAGAGTCTCTGCATTGCCAAACAGCACCCCCATGGATGTACATTTGTAAAGGAAGGGATGCCAAGAGTTCACAGTGGCCTGGAAGTCCAAATTTGGCCCAGATTTTCTCCCGTACCCTGTACCTGGAGCCAAGAGTAATGTTGAGTGCTTCGAAATATTTTTGCAATGTGTGTTTGTCAATAATTTATCGGCAATGGATAGCATTGTTTTCAACACAACTCTTCTTTGCTGAAGCAGCAAGAGCAGAAAATGGGCTTTAGAATCAATCTTCTTAGCTAACTGTGTGGTCTTGAGCCCTAAACCTTGAGTTTCCCAGCTATAAACGTGTGTGGAAGTAGAACCAGCCTCATAGAACTCTTTGAGGATTAAATGAAAAAAATGCATTTAGGGCTTCCCTGGTGGCGCCGTGGTTGAGAGTCCGCCTGCCGATGCAGGGGACACGGGTTCGTGCCCAGGTCCGGGAAGATCCCACATGCCACGGAGCGGCGGGGCCCGTGAGCCATGGCCGCTGAGCCTGCACATCCGGAGCCTGTGCTCCGCAACAGGAGAGGCCACAACAGTAAGAGGCCCGCGTACCGCAAAAAAAAAAAAAAAAAAAATGCATTTAGACTGTCGCCCCCTCCCTGACACAAAGCACTCAAAGAAGTGTTAGCTATTAGTATTTTCTCCTTTATTGGTCTGCATATTCCTAACTTCATACATTGCGTAAATTTCATTGACGTTGTCTTTGCTGGTGATTACACTGTGATAGTGATGGTCTTATTAACACTGTTATTGTTCATGGTAACAATCATAAATTTTACCTTCATTGGTTTATGAAACCTTTTCCATTTCCCCTTATATTTCTGCAAGTTTGCCCTTTCTTCCTAATTTCCAGGCCACAGTCACTGTGGAAATTCCAAATCAAGCCTCCTTTCTATTTCTGTCTGTCCCCCCTTTCCATCAACTGTCACTTGGTTTTCACTTGCTCTGTGGAGGAATGGGAGTTGCTGTGAGTTTGGAGCTGAAAGCCTGAGACATGAGACAGAACATTATCATTTAGCTGTGCTGTAGCATTGTATTAAGGAGGGCTTTGCAAACTTTTTTATGAGTGTATGTTTGTTAGAAATTCTTTTTTCGGGCTTCCCTGGTGGCGCAGTGGTTGAGAGTCCGCCTGCCGATGCGGGGGACACGGGTTCGTGCCCCGGTCCGGGAGGATCCCACATGCCGCGGAGCGGCGGGGCCCGTGAGCCATGGCCGCTGAGCCTGCGCGTCCGGAGCATGTGCTCTGCAACGGGAGAGGCCACAACAGTGAGAGGCCCGCGTACCGCAAAAAAAAAAAAAAAAAAAAAAAAAAGAAATTCTTTTTTGTCTTACAGTCAAGAAGGTGTGATTGCAGTTCTGATTCTCGTATTCAGCCCAGTGCTGAGTGGCTTGACTCTGTCCCTTCCCCATCAGCTGCCTTCTTCCCTCCCAGGGTAACGTGAGTCAGCATCCGGGACCTTGTCAGGAGGCCTGAGTCATAAATATCCCTGCAATCCATCAAAAATCTCCACAAAAGGTTGTTTTTAAACCGTAAAACGAGGAAAGAGTCCTTGGCCCTTATCTTAATTTTCAAGTCAATGGGAGGTGTTTATGGTTATAACTTTGGGGTCAAAGAGAAAAGCTATAGCCAATAATATAGATAAGAGAAACCAGTTTGAACCCATTGTGAGATGATAAACTTCTCATAGAGGAAGGACAAAAAAATTTCAATGAACATATACCCTCTCTGCTCCCCAATTCCTGTCAGTCGTGTCACATTTTTTTCCCCTATCTCTCTAATCTTTATGAAAGACTTATCAGATGCCAGGCCTGGCGCTAGCTCCTTTATTTGCATTATCTCCCTGCATTGTCATAAGTAGGCTATGAAAGAGAGAAGATTTTCTTCACTGTTTTGTAGAAGAGGAAATTGGGATTAAGAGTGACCTTGGACCCCAGATCCTTCGGACTTTAAAGCCCAAGCTCTTAATTACTCAGTTATACTCTATGGGAAGCCAGGGAAAATGAAGACCGAGAGAAGAATATACAGAAATGCAAGCTGGCCTTCTCTCTGCTACACAAGATGCTAATTATCTAACGGCAGATATAGTATGGTATAAAGTCTTGGCAAAATAATTTTAATTTTTGGTTCAGTACTATAAACAGACAGCCGTAAAATAGATACCATAAGACCCTAAAAAGTCCCAGCAGTCGACTGTATTCCTGGGGATGCACCGAAGACGAAGATTTTGTGGACATTTAAAATGCCAGTAATTGTGATCATTGTATATACCTGAAAATGTCCCTTTTTCGTCTTCATCCATTCTAGCTTACTTGGAGTGCAGCCTGCCATCAGGGATGGCTTTGTGATATGGATAATATTTTGTTTATGAGAGGATTAGCAAAATATGATTGTTGGATTCGCTAATAAAGAGGAGATTGGAAAAGGAGCCAGCTGGCATGCCACATGTAGCTCCGTTAGGAAGACACATCTAATCTGTGTTTTTCTCTCCAAACTCACACCTTGGAGGTGCCTGGAGCTTTCCAGCCTCCGCCTTTCCACTGAGTGCCTTGAAGCCCTCACCAGTGTCTTCTGAAAATGCAGAGAATATCTCTGTCTGCATTTCCTGGCCGGACTTCCCATGGCTGTTCAGACTGCTCTTTCTAATGATTAAAGTATCATCTACCCAAATGTTGGAGCACTATTATGCTCCATCTGGAAGAGGCAGGAGAGCAAAGTGTTAACCGACAAGATCTGGAGTCCAACACACCCACAGAGAGGGGTTAACTCTGTGATCCTGGGTGTATAAGGAACAGGACCTCTGAGGCCCCGTTCTCTCCTCCTGGAGAAAAAACAAACATACACTTACTTTAGGTTTTCACTGCTTAATAAGCTTTAAGTTATTAATAAAATTTTAAAAGATTTCATTTGTAGGAATCACACAGTGGGATGGGTAGTGCTGGCAATTAAACCTTTTTTTTTCCTTTCCTAATTCTGAGCTCTACTAGGTACCACTCACTAAATTGATGTCTCTGTCTTCCTTGTCTTTGCTTTCCTTTTGTTGGGGAGTCATTGCATTTTAAGAAGTGACTCATGATATTTAAAATTATACATGCACATTGCAGAAAACAAAGAATAGAATTACCTCAATAAGGCAAAAGTAAAATTTAAAACCACATAATCCTGCCCTCTAAGCCTAAATACACTTCCTTCCTGTCCTGTTTTTTTAATGCATATATTTAACACGGTTGAAGGCATCCACACTCTTTGAAATGAAGGGAAATGTCTATGAGCTAAGACAGTGAGAACTTATTCTTTCCACTGTTTCCCATGGAATGGAATTCAGGATACAACTCATCCCTTTTGAATATCCTGCAAGGTTGTTTAGGAATGAGTTCCCAAAGACCCCCTTTGTAGAGCTGCTGTAAAATTGGAGTGTGCCGGTGCTACAGGATGAAGCTCACACTCAGTAGCTGGACAGTTAGTCCCTTACGGAAACTTCTTTACGAACCTCAGGTAGGCGTGCCGTTGCATATGTCATAGAGGGACGTGTAAGTGCCTCTGTTCCAATATCTGCTTAGGCACAGACGTGGTTTCGCTTTTGGAATCTGGAATTTTATATGGCCCTCTATGTATCGCAGTGGTTGCCCAGGGGCATTTATGAACGCAATGGATTCTGGGCAATTTACAGCAAGGAAGACTGTGGAACATGCTCTTCGGGTAGGTCTCTCCGGTGAGATCCCATGAGCGTGAGATTTGAACCTCCGTAGTTCTTAAGATATTGACTCAAGGACCAGGCAGCACTGGGTCGAATCCTAACCCCACTACTATCTGGCTTTAGGATGTTAGGCAAGTTACCTCACCTTTGTAAGCCTCAGTTTCTTTCTATGTTAAATGAAAACAAGAGCACCAACCCATAGATTTGTGTGACAAGTGACTTCATGCATGTATGGTGCTTAAGAGAGTGCCTAATACGTTGTTCATCAGTCCGTGTTAGCTGCTGGTGCTTTCGTCGGTAATCAGGGGCGTCTATGTTTGTACTCAGCCACGCCCCCTTCTGCGCGATCTCAGAAAAGGCCCTTCTGGACTCTAAACTTCCGAGGGCAAAAATTCTTGGGCTCAACTCTCTGTTCCCAGCAGCCCCAGGACAGTACCTGGTTTGGCTTAGAGGCTCAATACTTAGTCCTTGGCTCAAATTGGCTAAAATCTGAGTTTTCTCCCGGTTATGTGGTGCCTAGTGATGACTTGACTCCAGGCTCTGCGGGGTGGGTGTGTAATGGTGGAGAAAGAGGCTTCGCTGGATGGTCCCGCTCTTTGCCTCTCCACTCCCACACGGATTCTTCCCTTTCGTCCTCGATTGCTTCGAGATAGGAATGGAGCAGGAGTCCACAGACAGGAGAGACTGTGAAAACCAGTAGCTGTTTTTAATTTTCACTTGCATGTGATTCCCTCTCCATCCAACATATCAGCCCATGATGTTTCCCAAGGGAGACATCAGAACCTCAGAGTGACTCTGTCATAGTTTTCTTGTTATAATCTGCATGTTCTCCGGGTGCTGTGCTGGGTTCAAGGGTACAACAGTGAACGGTAAATTCACAGGCCCTGCCCTTGTAGGGTCCTTTGAGGAAGATGGTAAATATTTGTGTAGCAACTGGTAAATATCACTTCTATGTCAGGAAATTCAGAGTACCTGTGGACGTCTTAGGAGAGTCACCTGATTATTTTGAAACGTAAAGACCAGTTATTTAGCTTTAGTAGAAAGCAAGACTCTCCTTAATAAATTATGGAGTAGGGATGGTATTATGGGTTTCAAGATTTCCTTGTCCTACATGATATTTTCTGTGCTGAAAAGAGCACAGTACCTGAAAAATCAGGTTATTTCTTATAACTCAGTGTTTTATGGTCAACTTATACCACCTTCGACACTCAGAGGAATTAAGATCATTTCATCCCAAGACAGGCTTTCTAACATTTAGATACACGCATGCATATCCTTGCTTCCGGATGCCCGCATCCATTTCCCTATGGCTGGTTGTTTCTTCTTCTGAAATGTTTTTTTATCTTCTTTCTGACAGTCTAGTGGCAGAAAGATAGAGTTTCTTCATGCTGTGTTTTTACTTTCCATTTTCCTGATAAAACTGTATCACTGCAGAGGAAATCAAATCTAATCTTCAATATATTTAGCATGAAAGCAATAAAAAGCATTAATTCACTCCAGAAAGAGCGAAGTACAGTCGGGTACTCAAAGGAAGAATCACCATGGAAACAGTTTTCTTGAAATTCTGTACTCTCCAGGCTCTAGGCATGACTGAGTGAAGAAAGGAAGGCAAAGGGAAGGGAAGAAATATCTTGCCCTTTCTGTTGTCACTAAAATCCTGCAGAGGAATTGCCATGAATTATTGATTGCATGAATAGAAGTGTATATGAATTAGAATTCTTGAAATGTCGTCTTTTAAATGAGTATGTAAGAACACACTGAGAACTTGTGCTTTGCTGTTCTCCTTTCCTCACTGTCAAAATCCCATTGAACAATCAAAGAGCTATCCTAAGGTCAAAAGTTTGCAGACAAGCGCCAGGAATTACGGTGATTCAAAAATTATATGAGCTAGCACTAAAGCCGTATGCTTTTGCATATAACTCCCAGATACACTTGCCTTTGTATACCATTTTAAGATGGCTGTGGTTTCAGGATTTTTTTCAAAGATACTAAGTCAGTAAAGATCAGAGGCCAGCTCTTGCTTTGGGGACTGTGTTAATAGGACATGATGGAATTTCCCTAAGGAACTTCTTATGGATTAAATTCACATCTGGGCACGTGTATATATATCTCACAGTGAGCCAACTTTTCTTGCTTTCTATGTTTTTACCAATTCATAGGTTTTTCTCACTGAATCTGTACACCTATATTTAATAGCTCTGATAATAATATCTACCATGTGTTAAATGTTTCCTGTGAGTCAGTCACTGTGCTGAATCCTTTGCATAATAATATTAAGAGCATGGACTTTTACTTGGATATAATTGTGTTTCACTTGGCAAAATGGCTAATGCAGTAGATGTTCGCTAATAAAATAATTATGTTCCTATGTAATCCTCATGACAGCCCTATGAGAAAGTCCCCACTTTACAGGTGAAAAGACTGAGTTTTGGTGATGACAGTTGATTACACTGCATCACAGAACCGGTGAGTTATAAAATGTGGAACTGGAACCATATATGAATGCTAAGTCCATGGTTTTAAGAACAGCACTAGGTTTTCATCCTGGAGGACATAGACAGCCTGTCTTTTCCATCTCTGTACAAACTCATAGCTGCCAAGGGACTTACATGGGTAAGCCCTCATTGTATTTATAACAAACACATATTTAGAATCTACCACTGTGCCAGGCACCACACTAAATATAAAAATTGAAAATAAGAAAAAAGTTTCTGCCTTCATTGAGCTTACAATCTTCAGGAAGTATTGGCCTGAGTGAATGAACCAGGCAAAATAGTCAAGGGTTTGGGGAAAAGAGAGATTAATGACATTGTGGAGGATGGATTCCTCCTGGTCCTTCAAGAACGGGAGGAGCTTCCAAAAGGTAAAAGAGAAAGGAAGAGAAATGAACACGAGGGTAAGATTGCATGATAAGCATAGAAGTGGTGGGGATAACTGAGAAGAGTCAGAGGACCTATGATTCAGAAAAGTGAGTCTGAACAAGTAGGTTGACAGGTGGGCCAATGAGTGAAGAACCTTGAACTCTGGGATAAGTAGGTCCAGATTTGATCCTATCAGTACAAGTGAGCTTTCAAAGCACCTGTTTGTTTATACTGATGTATTAATTACTTCTAGTAAAGTGTGCTATTTTCTCATGCTCATGTCGATGACTTTTTACATATTTATATACCCATGTCACTGTTCCTCAGATTGAAGTATAGGATATTTTTAGGACTCCATGTCCCCTCTCACTTGAATCATCCCCATCACCCAGGATTTTCACTATCCTGACTTGCATATGAGTGTTCAAAGGAAAGTGATAAAAAGGCAAATGCCATGATGAAAGTTTAGACGGAAGTTTAATGACTTCTGGGATGTAGCATAAAGTATGGAGGTGAGAGATTTCAAACCAGGAGACCAGCCAAGAGAATGTCATAAGGTTCAGAATACCTCTGTCCATCCATTCAGTTAAATATGTATGGGGCACGTGTTATGTACCAGACCCATACATTGAAGATACAATAGTAACCAGCATGCACTCTCTCAAGGGAGGCTTCCTGGAGGAAGAGGTGTCCAACCTGAGGCTTGAGGACCAAATAGGGGTTAGCCAGACCAAGGAGGAGATTGAGAGAGAAATGGTTCCAGGCAGAAAGGGAGCATGTACAAAGGCCCAAAGAAGACAGGTGGTATGGCCTTGTTTGAAGTATAGAGGCTTGGGCAAGAGAAGAATGGAAAGAAATGAGAAGGTTTTCAAATTCGAGAAATAGCCAGACTTAGTAAATATTATATCAGAGGAACCATGTCAAACTGGGTTTCTTTTTTAAACATCGGTATATAATAATTGTGGCAACCTGGCTGTGCAACAGTCTGCATCCATTGTTCAGAAAATCTCAGATCTTCAGTGTGGCTGGGTTTTTCACTGTTGTTTTTATTGTAAGCAACCCACCTGGTTTCAGTCATTTCTCTTTGAACTTGAACCAGAAAAACCAGTCAGGCAATGAGATGTTCAGCATCTTTCACCTGCCTCTTTTAGATGAAGCTCTTTTCTTGTTGTTTGTACATTCTTTGTCTCCTCTTTTTCCGGGGTGGTTTGGGCTATGCAAAGCAGCCAGGCCACCCCTCTGTCCTGACTTGTCCGACACGTTTCCTGGCACGGCTTTGAGAGAGCTGTTGAGTTCACACCAGCCCTTTTTCTCTCGTTCATCAGCAGGTAACTCAGTATGCAGAAGCCTTGGTAGCCCTGCAGCCCTGAGTGAAGCCCTAGCCCTGTTACATATTTTCCTTGTGCTCTTAATAAGTTACTGTTTCTGTGCTTCAGCTTCCTTGTCTGGGGAAAACAATACCCACTGTATAAGCTGTGAATGATTAGTATAGAGTATGACGTAGCAAATCCGCAGGAGAGTGCCTAATGCAGAGGAGGGCTTCCATGATGTTTTCCAGTGGTAGTTAATCAGAGTGGTTAACAGCAGAGGCTCTCAAGTTAGGCTGCCCACGATAGAAGGCTCTGCCAAAGGCTAGCTGGGTTCCTCTGGGCAAGTCACCCAAGATCTCGGTGGCTTAGTACTCTCATCTGTAAAATGGGGGTGATAATAGTGACATCCACCTCATGGTTATAGTGTGAGGGTTAAATGAGGCTTCACATGGAGTCTGCAGCATGTGTATGTCTATATCCTTTATTAATATTTGATGTTAATAATTACCATTTTTGTTCAGTACTTGGCCATGTTTGTGAGAACTAGAGAGCAGTGCTGGCCTACGTTGTAGGGTGGTTGCTAAGAGCAGCTAATGAAGAGGTGCGCGCGGCTCCGTGCCAAGCCCACAGTGGGCCCCCAGTAATGCTCGTTGAATGAATGAGAGCAAAGTGCTCCTCTATAAATGTTTTCTATAAATGTTTCTTCTTAATGATTAGTGGGAGCTTCCACACGGAAGGAAGTGCCAAAGAGGTTCATGGGTGGCAACCTGGGCTCAGGCCTGGTGGATTCTGATTATGTTGAACAAAACAGATTCGGATCCGTCTATTTGGTGCCATCGAAACTGTGCCAGCGAGCAGCAAAATGTGATTTCATGTTGGGGGAGTGCCAGGATCCAGTTTTACAAATCAGAGTGAACCCTGCCTATTTCCAGCACCCTCTCTCTCTCCCTGCCGTGGGTTGTTACTTACCTCTGAAAGAGCTTCTGGATGTTTCACAGAATCAGGCCCCAGATGTTTGGAAGACTTTTGCAGACAAGGTAATCAATCTATTTGGTGGCCAGATGCTGTCTGAGAATTTTCCTGCTACAGCACTGTGAGTTTCTAAATTCATTAGAAACATAAATTAATTAAATCTAATCAACAGTGGGTGATGCAGAAGATTAAACAGTGAAAAACAAATACATTTCCAACTGGGTCACATTAGATGCAGAGAAAAACACTCCACTTTGGAGGTGATAGTCAAGTTAACCCTTTGTGTGATATTCTCAAAAAAACCTTGGCCAAATCTGAGGTCCCAGGGGAGGCTGTGATTCTTCCCCAATAAGGCTGCTGTAGTAGGGTCATTGACTTTTCAAGAGAGAAATTATGTGTTTATCTGACTTAGAAGGCTTCTGGAGTGATCTTATTTAGTAATGCACTAATACAGGTGAAAATCTCCACCATTCCCTAGTCATGACGGGCCTCTGGAGGTAGATCCTACAAGGGGCTATGCATAACGCCTAAAGCAGTATTTCCCAAAAGCATTATGTAGTCGGATAAATTTGGAAACAGAGTAAAGCATCTTCCTTTCCTCCACACAAGAATAAGTTACCCGAATTCAGTGTTCTTGTTTATCAACGCTGAGTCCCCAACACCTAGAATGGTACCTGGCACATAGGAAATGCTCCATAAATAACTGTTAAGTGAATAAATTGTGGATGAACTTCTTTCTTACAGGATTTCTGAGTCTTTAATTTGCCCAGATGAGTCCCCAAGATGGCAGATAATGTCTGAGCTGTTTCTGAAAAGTGTTTGATTTTTTTTTTTTTTTTTTTTTACCCAAGGAGCAGAATCTTACAGGACTGATAACCCATAGGATATAAGTTAGAGAAATAGTCTCTAAAGCATTGTTGTATGGCCCCCCTATCTTTTGTCCCCTATCCTCTATCCTCAGTTGGAACGGGACTAGAGAAGATTCAGGGCGAGTAAATCGGGAATTTATGGGGTCAGCTTTTGGGTGGGAGGCCTTTCTTCAAGGATATGCTCAGCTCAGTGGAGAAGCCAGCCTTCAGCTGTGGAATTGACTCACTTGTGTTTTGCCCCGCAGACAAATGGCCTGAGGCTGTGTGGTTAGAGGTTGCTGCCTCAGGTGCAGCCTCCTAGAGGTATCCGATTTGAGAGGGTACCGGCAAAGCGTCAAGGCCAGCAGCTGCTGATCACATGCCTACAGAGGCCACGTAAGTCAAAGGTGAAAGCAGAGAGGCAGAGGTAAACCTCAGGAGGATAAGGGAGAGCTGACATTTGGCCTCTAGGTTAGGGGGACACTAGGGAGTGGTGGGAGACAAGGCAAATTCAAGACCTTGTGCCCTTCTAAAGGGGGAGCCACTTCCTAGTCAAGCCAGGAGTGTGAGGATACCAGCCTAATGGTGCCAATCTTTTTATTTTCCTAAAGAAGCTGAAAATCTGGATTTTTAGAAATATGCAATTCATATTTTAATTTTTAAAAGTTGATAGCTAACTCAAGACATTGGAACACTGTGTGGGTTAAATTTGCAGGGCCAAAAAACCCAACTCTGCTGTGCTGGTGCATCCAGCGTAACTGGTGTCGTCTGGGCTATCTGTCCTTTGATGTGGAGTTGTGGAGCCTTGCCCTGACTTCTCTGGGATCCAAAGGAGAGAGCCGTTTGGAGAAATAACAACAGATTGTCATATTTATTGAGTATCTCCATTGTGCCGGGCGTCATGCTAATAAGCGCCTTACCTTCCTTATCTTGTTTAATCCTCATAACTCGCCTCCAAAGTGGTACCAATGTTGTTCTCATTTCATTTTATTTTATTTTGTTTGTTTTGGCTTGGGGTTTTTTGTTTTTTGGTTTTGGCTGCACCACGTGGCATGTGGGATCTTAGTTCCCTGACCAGGGATCGAACCCACGCCCCCTGCGTTGGAAGCATGGAATCTTAACCACTGGACCACCAGGGAAGTCCATATTCTTCTTTGAAAGATAAGAAAACTGAGGTTCAGAGAATTAAATAACTTGTCCAAAGTTATAAATGGCAGAGCTGAATAGTATCTCTCTGACATTTATATATATATGGGAGTATAGTTGATTAACAATGTTGTGTTAGTTTTAGGTGTACAGAAAAGTGATTCAGTTATACATATACATGTATCTATTCTTTTTCAAATTCTTTTCCCATTTAAGTTACTACAGAATATTGAGCAGTTCCCTGTGCTATACGATAGGTCCTTTTTGGTTATCTGTTTTAAATATAGCAGTGTGTACATGTCAATCTCAAATTCCCAATTTATCCCTCCCCCTGCCACCCTTCCCCTCTGGTAACTATAAGTTCGTTCTCTTAAGTCTGTGAGTCTGTTTCTGTTTTGTAAATTAGTTCATTTGTATCATTTTTTTTAAACTTAGATTCCTCATAAAGGTGATTTCATGTGATGTTTGTCTTTTCTTTTTCGGACTTTCTTCACTTAGTATGATAATCTCTAGGTCCATCCATGTTGCTGCAAATGGAATTATTTCATTCTTTTTTATGGCTGAGTAATATTCCATTATATATGTGTATATATATACATATATATACATATATATATATATATATATATGTATATATATATACACCACATCTTCTTTATCCATTCATCTGTCAGTGGACATTTAGGTTGCTTCCATGTCTTGATTGTTGTAAACAGTGTTACAGTGAACACTGGGGTGCATGTACCCTTTCAGACCATGTTTTTCTCTGGATATGTGCCCAGGAGTGGGATTGAAGGATCATATGGTAGCTCTGTTTTTAATTTTTAAGGAACCTCCATACTGTTCTCCACAACGGCTGTACCAGTTTACATCCCCACCAACAGCATTCACTGTTATTACTTTTAGGTAAAGTATTATTCTAACGCTTATTTAGTGCTTTATGTGTTAGGCAGCACTGCAAGTGCTTTGCATAAATTTACTCCTTTAATCTTCAGTATAATATCATTCCCATTTTACAGATTAGGTGATGGGGAGAAAGAGGTTGAGAAATATACCTAAGATTAGCCAGCTAATAAGTAGTGAAGCTAGAATTTAAACTGGCATTGAGAGACTGCTCTTGACCACCTTCTAGAATTATTTCTCAAAACAATGCC
Source organism: Lipotes vexillifer (assembly GCF_000442215.2). Classification (NCBI taxonomy): domain Eukaryota; kingdom Metazoa; phylum Chordata; class Mammalia; order Artiodactyla; family Lipotidae; genus Lipotes; species Lipotes vexillifer. The sequence continues at coordinate 430,211 of NW_006777649.1, read as the reverse complement.
CTAGATGAGGCAGATAGAAGGTGCCCAGCAAAGAGTGTTCAATCGATGGCAGACCTCATTTTCAGCTGCACACACTTTGGGGATCCTGAGCCTAAGGGTGTGGTTGATGCCTCTGGATAGCTGCTATTCTAGCTGCTATTCTAGGTGACTCACTGGCACCTGTCACTCAAGCTGCCTTCACTGTGTCGCTTTGCTAACTCCAGGCGTGCAGAGCAAAAGGCCCTAGAAACTGGCTCAGCCACTAATGAACTGTCTAATCCAGAAATCCCTTCTCGGCAGCCGGGCAATCCGATTCAAACTGCATGTTTGACTGCAATAGTTCATTGCATCAGACTCCTTGGCATATAAAGATCTTCCCAACCTGTCACTCGTGCTCTATTGCCTTTCTCCCTCAAAATGGAAAGGGTGGAGACTAGTTTAGACCAGGGCTAGAATTTAAGAATCAGAAGGGTGGTATACATTTTACAGTGCATGCGTTTTCATGTATGTGATCAGCTAAGGGGAAGGAGGAGGATGAGGCAAACATAGATTTTAAGAAGAATGAGGCAGATTTAACTGGTCTTTAAATTTTCATATAGGCCTGCTATACCCAGTTTGACTGAAACCAAAAGTGTGTGTGTGTGTGTGTGTGTGTGTGTGTGTGTGAGAGAGAGAGAGAGAGAGAGAGAGAGAGAGAGAGAACAATATCAAAAAGAGGATATGAACCCAAGTGATCAGGCAATAACTATTAACATATATTCTAGAAAACTATACTTTCATTGAACATTGACTGTGCATCAACTACATGTCAAACATTGGGCTATGGACCAGGAATACCAAAGTGAAAAAAATTGGCCATGATCCTTGCCCTGGTGAATTTTATAGTTTTATAGAGGAGACAGATATTAACAATAAACACCCAAATATATAATGGTGAGTTCTGATAGATGCTTTAAAGGGAAAGAATAAGGTCCTGCAAAGGGCAATGTAGGCTGTCAGAAAAGGCCTCTCTCGGGAAGTGCTGTTTAAGCTGAAATTTAAAAAGTAAAAAGCTGTTAGCCAAGGAAAAGCGGGGAGGAACTGTAGTTTAGGGGGAAAAAGAGAACAGCATGTTTACAGACACCAAAGTGGGAAAAAGCATGGCATGTATGAGATCCTGAGGGCAAACTGATGGAATGTAGCGAGGCTAGGGGGTTAGGGAGATGATTGAAGGTGAGGTGTGAGAGGTAGGAAAAGGCCAGTCACAACGTTTCCTTAGTGATCAATTAGCAAAAGGCATATTATCCCAAGGCTTCCTCAAAATGGTTGCTGGCGCATTTTACTGTTGATTTAATTTCAATTGAAGAAACAAGCAGTATATCTGAGATTGTGACCAGTGTTCAGTCTGTACTGCACCTTTACTGTTTAATGGTATGATTCCTTCTATTGCCTGATAAAGTATTGACATTTAATATCTTCCTGTGGACTTTGAAGGAAATAATCAATGCTTCAAAACCAAGGCTAAGAACCTGCTGTGGTGTGTGTTGGAAAGGAATTTTGCTACTACAGTTAATGGTTATTGGCTTTTTCACGCCCTAAGCTTTTCCATACCCTCCAAAGGTAATAACTTCGGTTGTTGGAATCGGTACTTTGAAATGGCCCCAAAATTAGTCTTTAGAGATGTGGAAATACGATCCTACTTCCATTCCTCTCCCATCTGCTATGCTTGGAGGGAGTGCTTCTGGAAATGGCCTTGGTACTTGACTTCTCAAGTACTGGCTTTATTTTAGAGATGTCTCAGGCTCTGCGCCTATAGTAATGAACCATTAAAAAATAATCATAAGCTGTAGACAAAAATGGAGCATGTGTGACTTTTAAGTTTAGGGGAGAACTGTCATATGCATTACATGGGCCAGCAATCAGTTGTCCCCATGAGAATCCTAAATCTCCAATTGCAGACCATTTATGTCATGTTTGCTATGCACAGAATGAGATCTTAGATACTGATAAAGATGTTCTCTATTAAGGAAGTAAACATAATTCTGTCTTCAGGGAACTTATAATCTAGATAAGAAGGAAACACACACACACACACACACAGTATATTCAAGCAGTCTATCACATATGTACCATAATCCAGTATAAAATGTGTCCTGTCCCATAAGAAGATGCTAACTAGGTTAGTAAAGTTTTGAATGGAAGCTATCCTTCCTTGGTTTCTAAAATTTTCAACTGGGTCTTGGAAGGGAGGGAAAAGAGAATAAGGTCTAAGAGGATTTATTGGTAGAGTCAAAGATGAGTACGGTAGGAACCCTGCCCTTAATGAAACCATTTCAGTAAGGAAAATAGAGCAAGTACACACATAAGTGAGAATATCATAGGTAGCATGTGAAAAGTATAAAGAGTTGCAGGGGGTGTGAGGAGGAAGGGGTGTTTTTCCGATCAAGGGAGCTCACAGAAGGCTTCAGGGGGTGGGTGGCATTTGAACCGGGCTTAAAGGATTCATGTATTCATTTTTCCTTCAGGCACTCAACAGGAATTCTGTACAAAACTTCTAAGTGCCAGTCCATGGGCAAGGCCTCCAGACTAAAATAGTGAATAAGATCCTGCCCTCAAGGGGCATACTGTCCAGGAAAGTAAGATGTCTGCAGGCACAAGTGATGGAAAGAATGTCTCAGGAAATTGAAATGGCATGACAGTTGGTCAGCAGAGACCATATTTGCTTAGGGAGCCTGAAGAGTTAGACTTTACTGAATGAAGTGTCAGGCGTGACAAGGAGAACAAATGATAGAATGGAAAAGTTAGGTTGATGCCAAAAGAGCCAGTCCCCATGCTAAGAAATATAGCCTGTAGCGATATGTGAAAGTTTAAGAAAGGATCAGAAAAAAGAAAAAAGGAATCATAGACAAATGGGAATGGGGACAAAAAAAATAACAGAAGGCAGAGGAAGAAGCAGCAGAACCCAAGAGGTAGGTTAAGAACTTGGAACTAGAGTTGGATTCCAACCCCAGCTAACTAACCATCCAACTAACCATCGGCCTTCCAAATTTAGGAAAGTTATTTAACTTCTCTGAGCTACTGTCTCCCCATCTGACAAATGGAGGAAGATACTGAAATCATAGAGTTTGAGTGACAATTAAGTGACGTAATATAAAACACAAAGCACAAATCCTAGCCAAAGTAGGTGTTTAATAAATGAGGATGATAGTATCGATTTAGGAAGAGAATATATGTTAAGGATTTTGTGCTATGCCTGGCATACAGCTGGCCAACTCCATACACGGTAGTTTCAAAGGAAAACCGTGCTTTTCTAAACTGTGCAACACTGGTATTTTTCTGAGACTGAAATATCTTGAGGCCAGGTCAATAGCTAGTTAATTTCAGTGAGGCTTCTGCATGACAGCTGCATTCCAGTCCCTGTAGTCACTGTAATACAGGAATGTGAAGCTAGAAGAGTTTTCCATTAAATACTGACTTCCTGGAAGGGAGATCTACAAATCACTTGGAAGGTTCCTGGCACCATCACCTGGGCCTGGCCATTTACAAAGTGTCTATAAATCTTCCGCAGGACAGGATGAGAGTGTGGGTGTTTTTTCTCCCCCCTCTGACAGGCTTGTTTCTTTCTCTAAGACATTAGGAGTATCGGATAAAGTTATCCAAGAAAGGCCATAAGGAGGTCAGGCTACCCGGGTAGAAGTGATCTTGCAGTAGATGCATCATTTTAAAGTAAATACAGGTGAGGAGCCTTCTTCTTGGTAGGCAAATAGGAGCGAATGGGCTTTGAGTTGTGTGTCAAAAGGAATAGGGTCTTTTCTGTTCGCCGCTTTCTCCTTGGGAAGGAGGGAAGGATGGAAAGAGGGAGAGGGAGGGAAGGAAAAAGAGAGAAAAGGGTAGAGATTGGAAGTAGAAGAGCGAAGGGAGGAAGAACCAGACAGAAAACCAAGAAGTTGTTTTTCTTTCATAGTGACCACGTGGATCTCTGAGATGTTGATTTATGGGAGAAACTTAACAATACTAAATGTTTTGAGAATCTTGTTAAACCTCATATGAAGATAAGAGTTCCAGTAGCATTTTCCTTCCTATCCATGTTTCGGCTATAGGTATCAACTGAACCTGTACAGGTTTTATTTCCTCTCTTAGCAGTGGGCCAGTCCCGGTTACTGGTTTGTTTCTTCATAGGTTCGTTTATTTATTCATTCGGCGATTCCACCCTCTTCGTCTCTTCAGCATTCATTTTCCCCTGGCTGTTGAAACCTCACTGGCATATACACATGCTGTTCTTTTTGATGGTGTGACAAGAACACTTTCTTGACCCAACTTCCTTTACATCTTCCACATGATTTCTTTGCTACCTTTTGCAGCAAAACTCCTTGAAAGAGTTGTCCGTGGTCACTGTCTTTCATTCCCCTCCTCCCATTCGCTCTGAAACTCACTCCAGTTATTTCACCCCCAACCGTACCACAGAAACTGTACTTGTCAAGGTCAAAAGTGACCTCCACGATTCAAGTCCAAAGGTCAGCCAAACCGTTTACCTTGCCCATCAGCCATGTTTGACGTGATTGACACTCCTTCGTAATTCACTTGGCATCCAGGACGCTAAACTTTCTTGAAGCTACACCTCCTATCTCACCGGCTGCTCCTTCTTTGTCCCTTTTCCTGATTCTTCCCCTTCTCCCAATATTTTTAGCTGTTGCAGTGCCCCGAGGTTCAGCCCTTTGTCCTCCTCGCTTCTTTTAATACTCTTACTCCTGGAGATCTCATCCAGTCTCATGGCCTGAAACAGCAACTGAAATGCTAATAACTCCCAAATTTATATCACTGACTCAGACCCCTGTTCTGAACTCTAAACCCCATTTCCAATTATCTACTCAGTATCTTCACGTATAAACCTCTCATACTTCACATGCCTGAAAGTGAATATCTAATCTTCCCCCCAAATGCCTGCTTCACCCACAAACTTCTAATCTCAGTGATGGCAATCCATCCTGCCAGTTGCTGAGGGCACAAACCTTGGAATCATCCTTGATTCCTCTCCTTCATACCCCGTAACCCATCTGTCAGCAAATCCTGGAAGGTCAACTCTCAATATGAATCCACAACGTGACCCCTTCTCTCCAGGTTCACTGCCAGCGCCTTGGGCTGAGCCACCAACATCTCACCTGGATTATCTCATTACACTCCCTGACTCCACCTCAGCCCTCTGCAGTCTATTCTCAGCACTACAGTCAGACTGATGTACTGTATCGCTTCTCTATTCTGTACCCACCAACAGCCTTCTATCTCATTTTTTCTCACTTTTTTTTTTTTATTGTGTCAAAATGTACATAACACAAAATTTACCATTTTAACTACAGTTAACTACTTGGGCAGCGAGGGGATTAGGGACGTTGACCCTCTGTGCACTCGAAAATCCAGGTATAATTTATAGTCATCCCTCTGTATCCGTGATCCCTCCATATCTGTGGATTCAACCTGCCGTGGACTGTAGTATTTGCTCCTGAAAAATAATCCACGTGTAAGTGGACCTGCACAGTTCAAATCCATGTGGTTCAAGGGTCAACCGTATTTTTCAGTGTACAGTTCAGTGGTATTAAGTACGTTCACATTGTTGTGCCCATCTCACTTTCAGCGAAAGCCAAATGCTTGCTATGGTCTGCAAGACTGTACATTATCTGAACCTCTCAAGTCTGTTACCTCGTTTTTCCCTATTGGCACTGCTCCAGCCACACTGGACCCCTGGCACATGCGTGTTGCTCTCTTGGGGTCGTCTCACCATCTCTTGCCTCTGTCTAGAGCGCTCTTCCTAAGATGCCTACATGGTGAGCTCCTTCCCCTCCTTCAAGTCTACTCAGTGAGGCCTGTCAAAACCACCCCATTTAAAATCTTAACCTCCCTCTCACCTCCAGCACTTTTGATTCCCCTTAGCTGTATTTGTTTCCCATAGTATATAACATATGATGTAATTTATTATGTTCATTGATGATTATCTTTTCTCCACAAGTGGAACATAAGTTTCATAAGGACAGATATTTTCTCTCTTTTATTCATTGATGTACATCCAATACCTGGAATAGCATTTGACACATAGTAGGTGTGCTCAGTGAATATTTGCCAAGTGAATAAATAGAATGATGAATGATTTGATCAGTGTTTAGTCTTTCCAGACTTTTCTACTTTTTGTATTATTCATTGTTATCTAAACTGCTACATGAACATGAAATCAAATATAATGGATTTTCTAAATATCCAATTTTCAGCGGATTAAAAAAAGCAGTAAGGATGTACTATAATGCTTTTGCCTGATGAATATTTATTCAAGGTTGGGTCATGCTGTTAATAAAAATCAACACGTTTATTCATTCTGTCTTTTATTGTTTACCTATTATGTGTAAAGTACTATATTCAGTGCTTTAAAATAGGGACATTATCCATAAGAGAGAAACATATTATTCTAATCTTCAAAACACCACAACTCCTAGCCAGAGAGAGAGGGAGGAAGGTGGGGAGGGAGGGTGGGGAACAGGAACAAAGAGGAAAGCGACAGAGATGAAAAGAGAAATACCAATTCATAGAATTATAAATAGCACATTTCGTTCTAATACTTTCCACTTTCTTTGCTAAGACCATTGAAAAACCATCAGAGCATAATACCTTATGAGCTGTCAACAGCATCTTTATTTTGTTTGACATAGAAACCTCATGTTTTAGGAGGAAAAATCTGAATAAATTCTTTATTCTTTTCTTTAGGCTCACCTAGAATTTAACAAAGGGACATATTGCATTTAGTGTTCATTTTGTCCTTTGGAGAAATACAAGAGATTTTTTTTTTTTTTTCAGTGCAGGGCTGTGGATGAGATGTAAGTTATCTTAAGTTCCAGTCGTGACTTTCTGTTGCCCTCTGGGTCAAAACTAGGATTCTTATTCTGTGGCTCAAAGACTTCCTTATAGGGTCTTTGAACAACTTCTTCTCCAACATTATTTTGCTGTATCCCAGTCTACCACTGCCCCCCAGTCCTCTAGATTGAAAGCTCCTTGAAGGCGAAGACCAGATATGTTTTATTAGCATATCCCTGGCACCCGGCCCAGTGATATACACATAATAGGTGTTCATTAAATAGATTCTTTGCATCTCAGATCTAGTTACTCAGAATCCTCTTTGGGTTGTCTCGTTGCTACCTTCATGCCCTCTCTCAACTAGCACCCTACCCCAGTACCCTCTCTTCACCAACCCACCCGCTCTCTTCTCTTCCTGCGATTCACAGGAAACTGCCAATGCTACAAAGCCTTTTAAGGATAAAATCTGTTCTCTACTGATCAATCTCTCCGGTTCTAAAGTCATAAAAGACTCACTGTTCCAAATAAGAGTTTCCCCTTGCCTCACACCCCTTAAAAAATGTTTCTTACATTCATCCAGCATAAGTATTCTGTTCCTTGATACTTTGCTTAGGGTTATTCATTCTCTGTGCGTTGGTCCACTTTGGCACTGGCTCTTTTTGGCTCTCATTTGGTGATCAATTAAAGAAAAAAATTAAGAAGCATCTACATTAAGACAGTAAGCTAGGCACTGCGGGTTCAGTGGTGAACAATTTCCTTGTGGACTTTACATTTTAGAGACTGAGAAAGGCATTTAAAATGGTTCTGTTACCATTGTGATAAGTGCTAATGGTAAGTGGTGATAACTGTGATGGAGAAGTATGGGAAGCCTTGAGGCTGCATCACAAAGGGAGCCATCTGGGTTTGGGGAGAAGTCATGGAAGGCTTCCCTTAAGAAGTGATATTAGGGCTTCCCTGGTGGTGCGGTGGTTGAGAGTCCGCCTGCCGATGCAGGGGACACGGGTTTGTGTCCCGGTCCGGGAAGATCCCACATGCCGCGGAGCGGCTGGGCCCGTGAGCCATGGCCGCTGAGCCTGCGCGTCTGGAGCCTGTGCTCCGCAACGCGAGAGGCTGCAACAGTGAGAGGACCGCGGACCGGAAAAAAAAAAAAAAAAAAAGAAGTGATATTAGAGCTAACCCACAAACATGGGGATCTTTAACTCCCACAAGTCAGGTGCCATATCTTTCTGAGTTCAGAGCATTTGGTACAAGATTTTTGACCAAAGACATGCCAAGAGACTCCAAGCCCTGCCCGAGAGCACCCCACAGATGTGATGTGCTTTCTCCTCTTGGACCCGGGGTCCCACTGACTTTGAGTTCAGTGCTATATGGTCCCATATTGTGTAGATAATAGATCTGAATGATTGACAGAGTTTATATCACCTGAGCAGTTAATTACTCCTCTGCTTTCTGAAAGAGTGGGTGACAGATGGTGGACACCTTGACAGCAGATTCCACTGTAAACCACACAGGCTTGAAGGCAAGTCTGTACTACTACCAGTTTCCCACTGGCTTTTTCTGTACTTAGAGAACTCATAATTTTTAAAATTCCTTTGCCCTTTAGGCAAGTTTTGTTCCACTACAGGAAAATTCTCTCTTCTCAGCTTCTATGTTGCAGGAACTTGTTTTGAATGAAAGGCAATCTCCATCAACCCCCATGTCCTGGGCTGTCTCAAACCTGGTTAGTGCTGGGGATTTGGTCAGTATGGGGAAGCTGTGTGCATTTTAATGGGAACAGCATGGCATTCGTTACTCACCTGCTTCTTACCATCTGGATTTTCACAGCCCAGCAAGCATGGTGGGCTTACTACACATTAGCAGGGAGAAACTTGGCTTCTAAGGAGGGCATGGCTAAGTCCCTTTGAAGTCATAATTTTATGATGGACACCATGATAAATTATAGGGGGGAGGCATCCTATCCCAGTAAGCTCCTTTCATATATATAATGTTTTAATAAGTTTATTTATTTATTTATTTATTGGCTGTGTTGGATCTTCACTGCTGCGTGCGGGCTTTCTCTAGTCGCGGCGAGTGGGGGCTACTCTTTGTTGCGGTGCGCAGGCTTCTCATTGCACTGGTGTCTCTTGTTGCGGAACGCGGGCTCTAGGTGCACGGGCTTCAGTAGCTGTGGCACACAGGCTTAGCTGCTCCACGGCATGTGGGATCTTCCCGGACCAGGTATCGAACCTGTGTCCCCTGCATTGGCAGGCGATTCTTAACCACTGCACCACCAGGGAAGTCCCTGCTCTCATATTTGAATGGTCAAAAAAGTAATGCACCATTGCCACACAGGGGAAGAGGGGAAAATAAACACTTCAATACTGGGAGCTAACCAAGTACGAAGGAAAATTGGTTGTGTGATAGAGTGAAATGAAAATGTGAGTGTGAGAGTTTGTGCATGGAGGTTGCAGGACAAGAGATCATTTTTTCCAATTCAATGTGCATTAATAATCTGGCCCTGTGCAAAATGCTATGAGGAAAACAAAGATGGGAAGACATGTCTATTAGTATGCATTCAGATGCAAATAACAGGAAATCTATCTGGCAGCGGCTTAAACCACTGGGTGTCTTTTGTTTAACAAGTCCAGACATAGTCTGTCCCTAAGGTAGGTTTTTGCAGTTCGTTAATGTCACCAAGGACATTGTCCCTTTCTTCCATCTGTCATACTCGGCCTCTTGGCTTGACCTTACACTTGTCGCCTCATGGTCACATGATGGCTGCCACAGCTCCACATATGGCCACATATAACCACATACAAAGATAGTATTATACAAGGAGTATGTCAGTGCAGCCAGAAGGCTTCCCATCACTTGCTTCCTTCCTTTCATACAGGGAAGAAAGATCTTTCCCAGAATCTCTGCCTCTCTGCCCCCCAACAGAGTTTCCTGTATGCCTCATTGGACAAATTTGGGTCACATGGGCAACCCTAGCCACAGGGGAGGCTGGGAAGCAAGTATCTGGATTTTTCAGCCTCTACAGTGGGAGGCAGGCAAGGAAGAAAGACACTGGAGGAGGAGCCAACCAAGAGCAGCCACAGCACATTACCTGCTCTTAATGAGCTTGGTCTACGGAGGAATGCTGACATTTAAACTGTGCCTATTTTCCAGCACTGTGCTTGTGGTTAAATAGGAAGCAGCAGTTGTGATAAAATCTTGGGAACTGGGGCCACTGGACCCTTCTACCTGCATTCTTTCGTACAAGAGGATTACCAGCACCAGGTTGAAGTTTAAACTAGTAGGCACAGAATTAATTATATTCAAGGTAAAGGGAAAAGATTCAGTATCTAAATACTAGACACCAGTCAGGTGACAAAGGAATCAATTCTGGATCCAACAGAATGTGTATATTATATACATACAGTAGGCCAGTATAGCAAGCAAGTGACATCTGTACAGCCTCTTTCCAAGCCAGTGCCCATGACAGACATGACTATTTGATCACAACACCTTCGCACCAAGCCCAGCTATGACCTCACAGTCTTTCTCAATAGGCAGATTCTGCCAATAGATCAAACTTGGTAAGCAAGATTAGATCCATGTGTTATCACTTCTCAGAACTTTATATTTACTGCTTCAGTCACTAGGACCAAGCTGAAGGAATGTGAGAAGTATTGTCGAGAAGTTAATGCTACTGAACCGAGGACTCAGACATCATCCCAATTAAAGGCAAAGGGATCTTTGAATCAAAGGGCAGAAAACCTCAGGCATAAATCTAGTTTGTGATACAGGTAAACAAAGATATATTGATGAATTGAGCTTCCCAGCGCTCTAAAAACAGAATTGTAAATGGTGATAAAATCGAAACAGTAAAATTAAAAATATAAAATCTTTACCTAATGAGAAAGTGATCATTGGCTATAAGTTGAGTTGAGCCATATGTATAGAGACTAGTAGGGTTAAACCTCTGTATTTGCACAGCGCCCTTTGGACGCTCTTATATACCTATCAGCTCATCTGATTCCCATAATTTTATTCCTTTTTGAAAAATATTTCACTACAGAGGGGCAATATGAAGGAACTTTTGTGGGGGGGTGATTAAACTGTTCTATCTCATGAAGATGGTAGTGGATACACATGTATTCAATACATGCATTTATCCAAACCCATAAAACTATATGCCACAAAAAGTGAGTTACAAAAAGTAATTCCCACTTTTTGGGAATTAAAAAATGAATTTTTTAAAAGTCTAAAAAGTCACTGAGGAGACCTTCAAGATGGCGGAAGAGTAAAACGTGGAGATCACCTTCCTCCCCACAGATACACCAGAAATACATCTACATGTGGAACAACTCCTACAGAACACCTACTGAACGCTGGCAGAAGACTTCAGACTTCCCAAAAGGCAAGAAAATCCCCACATACCTGGGTAGGGCGAAAGAAAAAAGAAAAAACAGAGATGAAAGAATAGGGCCAGGACCTGCACCAGTGGGAGGGAGCTGTGAAGGAGGAAAAGTTTCCACACACTAGGAAGGCCCTTCACTGGCGGAGACGGGGCGTCGGTGGGGGGGGGGGGAAGCTTCGGAGCCGCGGGGGGGGGGGGGGGCCCCGGGGGGCGGGGGGGAAAAGG
>NW_006777649.1:393869-418803 GCF_000442215.2 Lipotes vexillifer | reverse complement strand
ACCGGCCGGAGAGGCGTGTCGGCCCCCCCGCCGGGGCGGGCGGGGCTGCGAGCTGAGGCTCGGGCTTCGGTCACAGCGCAGGGAGAGGACTGGCGGCGTGAAAACAGCCTGCAGGGGGTTAGTGCGCCACGGCTGGCCGGGAGGGAGTCCGGGGAAAAGTCTGGACCTGCCGAAGAGGCGAGAGACCGTTGTTTCGGAGTGCGCGAGGAGAGGGGATTAAGAGCGCTGCTTAAAGGAGCGCCAGAGACGGGCGCGAGCTGCGGCTAACAGCACGGACCCCAGAGACGGGCATGGGACGCTAAGGCTGCTGCTGCCGCCACCAAGAAGCCCGTGTGCGAGCACAGGTCACTATCCACACCTCCCCTCCCAGGAGCCTGTGCAGCCCGCCACTGCCAGGGTCCCGGGATCCAGGGACAACTCCCCCGGGAGAACGCACGGCGCGCCTCAGGCTGCTGCAACGTCACGCTGGGCTCTGCCGCCGCAGGCCCGCCCCGCACTCCGTGCCCCTCCATCCCCCTGGCCTGAGTGAGCCAGAGCCCCCTAATCACCTGCTCCTCTAACCCCGTCCTGTCTGAGCGAAGAACAGACACCCGCAGGGGACCTACATGCAGAGGCGGGGCCAAATCCAAACCTGAACCCCAGGAGCTGTGTGAACAAAGCAGAGAAAAGGGAAATCTCTCCCAGCAGCCTCAGGAGCACCGGATCAAATCTCCACAGTCAACGTGATGTGCCCTGCATCTGTGGAATACATGAAGAGACAATGAATCATCCCAAAATAGAGGTGGTGGACTAGGGGAACAACTATATATATATATATATATATATATATATATATATATATATATATAGATGTATATTTTCATGTATATACACACACAAACCTATTTATATATTATTCTGTCTCTTTGTTGAGATTTCCTAAATTTTCATTTGTGTATATATATATATATATATATATATATACTTTTTCCTTTTTCTCTTTTTTGTGAGTGTGTATGTGTATGCTTTTCTTTGTGTGATTTTGTCTCTATAGCTTTGCTTTTACTGTCTGTCCTAGGGTTCTGTCTGTCTGGGGGTTTTTTTGTTGTTGTTTTTTGTTTCTTTTTAGTATTTTTTTTTTTGTTTTTTTGCTGTACGCAGGCCTCTCACTGTTGTGGCCTCTCCCGTTGCGGAGCGCAGGCCCCAGACGCACAGGCTCAGTGGCCACGGCTCACGGGCCCAGCCGCTCCGCGGCATGTGGGATCTTCCCGGACGGGGGCATGAACCCGTGACTCCTGCAATGGCAGGCGGACTCTCAACAACTGCGCCACCAGGGAAGCCATTTAGTATGGTTTTTAATGCTTGTTTTCATTGGTGGGTTTGTTTTGGTTGCTCTCTTCTTTCTTTTTTTAAACTTTTTTATTATTTTTTAATTTTAAATAATTATCTTTTATTTTTTATCTTAATAACTATTTTATTTTATTTTTTTCTTTCATGCTTTTTTTCTCCTTTTTCTTCTGAGCCGTGTGGCTAACAGGGTCTTGGTGCTTTGGCTGGGTGTCAGGCCTGTGCTTCTGAGGTGGGAGAGCCGAGTTCAGGACATTGGTCCACCAGAGATCTCCTGGCTCCACATAATATCAAATGGTTAAAGCTCTCCGAGAGAGCTCCATCTCAACACTAAGACCCAGCTCCGCTCACGACCAGCAAATTACAGTGCTGGACACCCTATGCCAAACAACTAGCAAGACAGGAACACGACCCCACCCATCAGCAGAGAGGCTACCTAAAATCATAATAAGGTCACAGACATGCCAAAACACAAAACTGGACTCAGTTCTGCCCACCAGAAAGACAAGATCCAGCTTCATCCACCAGAACACAGGCACCAGTCCCCTCCACCAGGAAGCCTACACAACCTACTGAACCAACCTTAGCCACTGGAGACAGACACCAAAATCAATGGGAACTATGAACCTGCAGCCTGCAAAAAGGAGACCCCAAACACAGTAAGTTAAGCAAAATGAGAAGACAGAGAAACACACAGCATATGAAGGAGCAAGGTAAAAACTCACCCGACCAAACAAATGAAGAGGAAATAAGCAGTCTACCTGAAAGAGAATTCAGAGTAATGATAGTAAAGGTGATCCAAAATCATGGAAGTAGAATAGAGAAAATACAAGGAGTGTTTACTAAGGACCTAGAAGAACTAAAGAGCAAACAAACAATGATGAACAACACAATAAATGAAATTAAAAATTCTCTAGAAGGGATCAATAGCAGAATAACTGAGGCAAAAGAATGGATAAGGGACCTGGAAGATAAAATAGTGGAAGTAACTACTGCAGAGCAGAAAAAAGAAAAAAAGAAAGAAAAGAATTGAGGACAGCCTCAGAGACCTCTGGGACAACATTAAACACAAAAACATTTGAATTATAGGGGTTCCAGAAGAAGAAGAGAAAAAGAAAGGGACTGAGAAAATATTTGAAGAGATTATAGTTGAAAACTTCCCTAATATGGGAAAGGAAATAGTTAATCAAGTCCAGGAAGCACAGAGTCCCATACAGGATAAATCCAAGGAAAAATGCACCAAGACATATATTAATCAAACTAGCAAAAATTAAACACAAAGAAAAAGTATTAAAAGCAGCAAGGGAAAAACAAACAACAAATAACATATAAGGGAATCCCCATAAGGTTAACGGCTGATCTTTCAGCAGAAACTCTGCAAGCCAGAAGGGAGTGGCAGGACATATTTAAAGTGATGAAACAGGAATACCCACAACCAAGATTACTCTACCCAGCACGTATCTCATTCAGATTCAACGGAGAAATTAAAACCTTTACAGACAAGCAAAAGTTAAAAGAATTCAGCACCACCAAAACAGCTTTACAACAAATGCTAAAGGAGCTTCTCTAGGCAGGAAACACAAGAGAAAGAAAGGACCTACAATAACAAACCCAAAACAATTAAGAAAATGGTAATAGGAACATACATAGCGATAATTACATTAAATGTAAATGGATTAAATGCTCCAACGAAAAGACATAGACTGGCTGAATGGATCCAAAAACAAGACCCATATATATGCTGTCTACAAGAGACCCAATTCAGACCTAGGGACACATACAGACGGAAAGTGAGGGGATGGAAAAATATATTCCATGCAAATGGAAAGCAAAAGAAAGCTGGAGTAGCAATTCTCAAATCAGACAAAATAGACTTTAAAATAAAGACTATTACAAGAGACAAAGAAGGACACTACATAATGATCAACGGATCAATCCAAGAAGAAGATATAACAATTGTAAATCTTTATGCACCCAACATAGGAGCACCTCAGTACATAAGGCAAATGCTAAAAGCTGTAAAAGGGGAAATCGACAGTAACACAATCGTAGTAGGGGAATTTAACACCCCACTTTCACCAACGGACAGGTCATCCAAAATGAAAATAAATAAGGAAACACAAGCTTTAAATGATACCTTAAACAAGATGGACTTAATTGATATTTAGAGGACATTCCATCCAAAAACAACAGAATACACTTTCCTCTCAAGTGCTCATGGAACATTCTCCAGGATAGATCATATCTTGGGTTACACATCAAGCCTTCATAAATTTAAGAAAATTGAAATCATATCAAGTGTCTTTCCTGACCACAATGCTATGAGACTAGATATCAATTACAGGGTATAATCTGTAAAAAATACAAACACACGGAGGCTAAGCAATACACTACTTAATAACCAAGAGATCACTGAAGAAATCAAAGAGGAAATCAGAAAATACCTGGAAACAAATGACAATGAAAGCATGACAACCCAAAACCTATGGGATGCAGCAAAAGCAGTTCTAAGAGGGAAGTTTATAGCAATAAAATCCTACCTGAAGAAACAAGAAACATCTCAAATAAACAAGAAACATCTCAAATAAACATCTCACCTTACACGTAAAGCAATTAGAGGAAGAAGAACAAAAAACCCCTCAAAGGTAGCAGAAGGAAAGAAAGCATCAAGATCAGATCAGAACTAAATGAAAAAGAAATGAAGGAAACGATAGCAAAGATCAATAAAACTAAAAGCTGATTCTTTGAGAAGATAAAAAAAATTGATAAGCCATTAGCCAGACTCATCAAGAAAAAAGGGAGAAGACTCAAATCAGTAGAATTAGAAATGAAAAAGTAGAAGTAACAACTGACACTGCAGAAATACAAAGGATCATGAGAGATTATTGCAAGCAGCTATATGCCAATATAATGGACAAATGGAAGATATGGACAAATTTTTAGAGACTGAACCAGGAAGAAATAGAAACTATAAACAGACCAATCACAAGCACTGAAATTGAGACTGTGATTAAGAACCTTCCAACAAACAAAAGCCCAGGACCAGATGGCTTCACAGGCGAATTCTATCAAACATTTAGAGAAGAGCTTAACACGTATCGTTGGCAGACTCTTCCAAAAGATAGCAGAGGGAGGAACACTCCCAAACTCATTCTACGACACCACCATCACACTGGTCCCAAAACCAGACAACGATGTCACAAAGAAAGAAAACTACAGGCCAATATCACTGATGAACATAGATGCAAAAATTCACAACAAATTACCAGCAAACAGAATCCAACAGCACATTAAAAGGATCATACGCCATGATCGTGGGGTTTATCCCAAGAATGCAAGGATTCTTCAGTATACTCAAATCAATCGATGTAATGCACCATTTTAACAGATTGAAGGAGAAAAACCATATGATCATCTCAATAGATGAGGAAAAAGCTTTCGACAAAATTCAACACCCATTTATGATAAAAACCCTCCAGAAAGTAGGCATAGAGGGGAACTTACCTCAACGTAATAAAGGCCATATATGACAAACGCACAGCCAACATCATTCTCAGTGGTGAAAAACTGAAACCGTTTCCACTAAGATCTGGAACATGACAAGGTAGCCCACTCTCACTACTGTTATTTAACATCGTTTTGAAAGTTTTAGCCACAGCAATCAGAGAAGAAAAAGAAATGAAAGGAATCCAAATAGGAAAAGAAGAAGTAAAGCTGTCCCTGTTTGCAGATGACATGATGTTATACGTAGAGAATCCTAAAGACTCTACCAGAAAACTACCAGAGCTAATGGATGAATTCGGTAAAGTAGCAAGATACAAAACTAATGCACAGAAATCTCTTGCATTCCTATACACTAATGATGGAAAATCTGAAATAGAAATTAAGGAAACACCCCCATTTACCATTGCAACAAAAAGAATAAAATACCTAGGAATAAACCTACCTAAGGGGACAAAAAACATGTGTGCAGAAAACTTTTAAGACACTGATGAAAGAAATTAAAGATGATACAAACAGATGGAGAGATGTACCATGTTCTTGGATTGGAAGAATCAACATTGTGAAAATGACTCTACTACCCAAAGCAATCTACAGATTCAGTGCAATCCCTATCAAACTACCAATGGCATTTTTCACAGAACTAGAGCAAAAAATTTCACAATTTGTATGGAAACACAAAAGACCCCGAATAGCCAAAGCAATCTGGAGAAAGAAAAATGCAGCTGGAGGAATCAGGCTCCCAGACTTCAGAATATACTGCAAAGCTACAGTAATCAAGACAGTATGGTACGGGCACAAAAACAGAAATATAGATTAATGGAACAGGATAGAAAGCCCAGAGATAAACCCACGCACGTATGGTCACCTTATTTTTGATAAAGGAGGCAAGAATATACAATGGAGAAAAGACAGCCTCTTCAGAAAGTGGTGCTGGGAAAACTGGACAGCTACATGTAAAAAAATGAAATTAGACCACTCGCTAACGCCATACACAAAAAGAAACTCAAAATGGATTAAAGACCTAAATGTAAGGCCAGACACTATAAAACTCTTAGAGGAAAACATAGGCAGGACACTCTGTGTCCTAAATCACAGCAAGATCCTTTTTGACCCACCTCCTAGAGAAATGGAAATAAAAACAAAAATTAACAAATGGCACCTAATGAAACTTAAAAGCTTTTGCACAGCAAGGGAAACCGTAAACAAGACCAAAAGACCACCCTGAGAATGGGAGAAAATACTTGCGAATGAAGCAACTGACAAAGGATTAATCTCCAAAATTTACAAGCAGCTCATGCAGCTCAATAACCAAAAAACAAATAACCCAATCCAAAAATGGCCATAAGACCTAAATAGACATTTCTCCAAAGAAGATGCACAGATCGCCAACAAACACATGAAAGGATGCTCAACATCACTAATCATTAGAGAAACGCAAATCAAAACTACAATGAGGTGTCACCTCACACCAGTCAGAATGGCCATCATCAAAAATCTGCAAACAATAAATGCTGGAGAGGGTGTGGAGAAAAGGGAACCCTCTTGCACTGTTGGTGGGAATGTAAATTGATACAGCCAGTATGGAGAACAGTATGGAGGTTCCATATAAAACTAAAAATAGAACTACCATATGACCCAGCAATCCCACTACTGGGCATAGACCCTGAGAAAACCATAATTCAAAAAGAGTCATGTACCACAATGTTCACTGCGGCTCCATTTACAATAGCCAGGACATGGAAGCAACCTAAGTGTCCATCAACAGGTGAATGGATAAAGAAGAGGTGGCACATATATTCAATGGAATATTACTCAGCCATAAAGAGGAAAGAAATTGTTATTTATAGTGATGTGGATGGACCTAGAGTCTGTCATATAGAGTGAATTTAGTCAGAAAGAGAAAAACAAATACCGTATGATAACACATATGTATGAAATAAGAAAAAAATAAAATAAATTGGTTCTGGAGAGCCTAGGGGCAGGACTGGAATAAACATGCAGACATAGAGAATGGAGTTGAGGACATGGGGAGGGGGAAGGTTAAGGTGGGACAAAGTGAGTGAGTGGCATGGACTTATATATACTACCAAATGTAAAATAGATAGCTAGTGGGAAGCAGCCGCATAGCACAGGGAGATCAGCTGGGTGCTTTGTGACCACCTAGAGGGGTGGGATAGGGAGAGTGGGAGGGAGACGCAAGAGGGAGGAGATATGGGTATATATGTATATGTATAGCTGATTCACTTTGTTATAAAGCAGAAACTAACATACCATTGTAAAGCAATTATACTCCAATAAAGATGTTAAAAAAAAATTAAAGAAAATTTAAAAATAAATAGTCACCGAGGTAAATGTTAAAATCTTGTATTCAGTTTGATAGTCAATTAAAATTGCTTAAAAGTTAAAAGTTGTTCAAGTATTTATAGTCAAGGTAAAAAAATTAGAAAAAGCTGAGAAATTAGAAGACGATAAAAAAATAAATTTAGTCATCCATGTCCTACCCCATAACAATATCATCCCGTGCTCTCCCTGACGGACTTTTTCCTATGATTATTTGTGTGTGTACTTATAGGAGTTAATTATTATCTTTGGGGGATATTTCAGTTTATATTCTAATCATCATCTTGGTATTAATGGAAGTTTTAGTAAGTATATATTACTTTACCAGTTTAAAAAAACATATATTAAAATGTAAATACTTTAACAAAATTGAGGTCATCTGATACTTACTATTTTATTACCTGATTCTTTTTTAAAATTTTATAATATATTAATATCTTTTCAACATGACCATTTTGGCACGATCCCAGTAGTAGTACTTGGGTATATCTTGTGTGGGCAAAACCAGACTTCCTTTCGCCCCCTATTTTGGTGGAAAATATACTCCAGTGTACTATTTCAGTCATCCAAACATACCGGGGAAAACCTTATCCTAGAAAGTGGATGCCGACTTTGG
Source organism: Lipotes vexillifer (assembly GCF_000442215.2). Classification (NCBI taxonomy): domain Eukaryota; kingdom Metazoa; phylum Chordata; class Mammalia; order Artiodactyla; family Lipotidae; genus Lipotes; species Lipotes vexillifer. Next base: position 411,017 of record NW_006777649.1, on the reverse strand, counting down.
ACTGTGAAGCAGAATGCAAGGAGTCCACAGTGTTATGTAGATGGAAGGAGTAGTTTTAATTCCCTCCAGGGAGCCTAAGAATCCCGTTTGTTTAATGATCCACAAAGTCAAGGCCAATCTAGCCGGAAACTCCTATACAGCAGTGACAAAGGCTCCACATGTCACCTCCCCCCACTGCAGGAGCCACTGCCAATTAATCACAGCACTTTGACCTGGAAGTGGCCTCCCAAATTCTTCTCAACACAAACTTTCTGGCAGCTACCGTCATTTCACCATTGTTATCCGCTAGGAAGCCTACTTTCCATTCTTGCTGATATCCTTATCCCAGCTGAAGAAACAGCAGATTCTGCTAGAACTGACCTCCTCATCAGGAAGAAAGCCAAATATTGCAGAACTCGTCAGCTGATAAAGTACATGTATGACTTTACAGTATTATCTCCCAGATGTTTCCAAGATGAAAGATACAGCATTTAATGGGCTCTGAAGGCTAAACTGCATTACCATCTCATTTCAATCTCTGTGATTGATGCTGAGAAGCCAATGCTAGTGACCTGGTCAGTGAGATCTTGTCCCATCAGAGGATTTGGCTTTAGGTCCTAAGTCTACACTGAGCCATCGTTTTATCAAAAATCACCCAATACTAGTACTCATCCCAGTGCTCTGGCATTGCATAGACTCCAGCCTAGCATGGTATACTGGCGGAGGGGGGGGGGATTGGGGCATGAACAAGGGGTTCCTTCCTTTTCTCTAGCCTCACAATCACATGCATATAATTGCCAAGTCAATTTCTATTATTCAGTTAAATGGAAACTTTATGTATGAACTTACTAGTCTGCAACCTTTGAAGGATGCTGAGATTGATTTTTAAAATGAAAAACTTGATCTTATCAGTGCCTTTTGAACTAGAAATGGGGTTACCAGGCCACCATCTTGTGGAAATTAAATCAGCACAAATAGATGTGGAGCAGGGCAAACGTCATAACTCCCAGGATTTCCTTAAAAAGTCATGTTAACTACATTTGACCTCTATAACTGTTTTTGGCTTCTGCTTTTTGTTTTTAGTCAAAAACATGCACTTCATTCACATCTTTATAGAACAGAGAGAAAATGCTCAAGTTTATAGCTTTTTGCATAATAGCGTGATTCAGCTGGGCATTTAAGAAAATGAGTTGTCATACACACTTATGATTTAAAGGCAAATGTCCTCTAATTGAACTTGATGAACTGAACCTTAACTGAACTTGATGAATTGATTTCTGCTGACCATGATTTCAGGTGACGTTATCGTTGTCTAAGTTTGCTAGTTTATGATTATCGCCATAGCCTCTTTCTATACTCAACAAAAGTCATGTTGTTTTGAGCATTGTATGTTTTCTAATTTAAACTGCTCTACCAAGAGCATGTTGCAAGCACAGGAGTATTGTATCAGAAGTTTCTGTATCTTGAAACTGGAATGTGGGGTGATTCATGAATTTTGCATCAGTTATTAAACAGTCATAGATGAAGCTATGCAGAGATGGATAGGGCAGTAAAATACTCTGGTTACACCTACTGGCTTAGCCATGATAAATGAATGAGTCAGGAAACATAAAAGTTCAAAACAGGTATTAACTTGACCTGCAATGCATATGTTCTGAAGGGAAGCACTCAGTAGCCAGATATAAGCAACCCAATATACAGACCACCTGCCTGGCAGGGTTAAAATAAAAGCAAGGACTTGGCAACAGACTAAGGAATTTCAGAATCCTGCCATGCCAGTCAACCTTTCTCTGACAAGGTTCTTGAGGGAGACATAGCACAAACAATGATAACGCTTGGAAAACGAAGGAGGTATTTTTATAGCTGGGACCATGCCTGTTATCCCATAGTGCAAAGTTCTAATAATACTGCCTTGGATCATGTGGCTTGGACTTGAGCTTGAATCCTACCTTGATTTGACCTGTGTGCATCTTAAAGAGAGAGTGAAGACATTTTCAGAGTCCAGGCAAAAAGACAGTATGGATGTCGTCCCTGGGAGACTGAATTTTGTTTCCCTTGGAATGGCATTTTCTTGGAAACTGAGCCAGAGGCTGATCTTGGAAAGAGCTACTTACCTCTTCCTTCCAATACTCAATGTCACCAAAAGGGAAGACCCATCACTTTCTTGTCAGTGCACTAGCCCTGGAACCCACCTAGAGCTCCAGCATCTGTGTTCACACAGCTGCTGAGAGGAAGGGCTTCAGCTGCCCTTAAGTAGAATCTTAGCCCTAAAGACACGAGTATGGCACTGTTAACCCCCAGGCCTGGTCTCCTCACCACCTTCTCATCGCTCCTTACTTCTCTTTCTCGACTCATTTTTTAGTACCTGACAGAAGCCTGGAAGTGAAAAGAAATAGCCATGCCTGCTTTAGGCTCTCCCCCCAAAGCCAGGAAGCTTTGTGAATAACCCCATGGCTAGCCACTCATTGAAAAGCCAGAAGCAGGAACTAATGTTAAAAGTGTATCCTAGCACTCGAGTGCTTTTCAACCAGGGCGTTCTGAGGCGACTGCAAATATTAAACTGCCTTCTTGTCTCCTCTGTACACGAGAGTGCTTTGCTAAGACACTCAAACTCTAAAAAAGGAAAGTGGCCGATAATTCACTCCGGGTGGCCGGCTTCCCAGCTTTGCTGGGCTTGCATGTTCCTCTTTGGGCACTTATTCTAGAAATGGGCCTTCTAAACTTACTTCAGGAGCTGAGTAGCCATGCAGCTTACTTTGTGCTTCCTTCAGGTAGTATTCATTTGTAGGGGTCTTCTTGAGCGAATGGATGGGATGTCCAGTTGAGATTGTCAGTTAAGGAATGGGGTGGCCTTTTCTGAAGGCAGACTCTAGAGACTAGAAGTCAGAAGCTGGTGACCCACAAACCATTTTCAGCTGATAGACAAGATTATATATTTTTTAATGTCATGGCACTGAACAAAATAATTGGTTGCCAATACGTAAAACTTAAGCGATTTTGCATAGAACTCTGGATTTCCAGCTTCTTTTTTTTAAAAAAAAATCAGAATATCTGGCAACACAGGTAATATTTCATAGTCACAGTTGGCTTAAACTGAGTAGCCACTTGTCTTTTAAGAGGGAACACAAACTTGCTATTTCTCTCCACATCCCCTCGTGCGTGGCCCTGTAGGATTTGAATCTGCTACCACTGGGGTCAGTTATCTAAGATGCCAAAACAGAGATCATGAATTATTCTTTTAAATGTGCCTGGCTTGCAAGTGCCTATGGTTTATGCCTTATTCTTTTTCCTTCTGCACAAAGAATGACCATTCGAAGCTTTTTCATATATGGAAAAGGACAGTTAGAGGCAAAGTGGAGAATTTTACACTACTTACCTGAACCAATCAGGCATATAAAGAAAATCCTGAAATGATGATATTAAAGTAAGATTTGAGATTTGAAGTATTCAGGGGTAATTGCCTTAGTTTTCCACCTCACTGTTTCCCCTTTGCTTTCCTTACACGGACATAATCTTCAGAATGTACTTCTGTCAAAGGCCACAGTCATAATTCCCCTGCTTCCTTCTTTTTTTTTTTTTTTTTTTTTTTTTAAACTCATTTGCACTCTCGGTAGCAATTGTTGGAGCCCTGCAGGGGAATAATTGCAGAGGAATTAACCTCTGACATTTTTCTAAAAATAGCCCTAATAAATCTAATCATAGGTAATTTACCTGTCCCTGTTCCTCGGGGGGTAACCAGCATTGAAGAAAGACTTGGCAGGCTGGCATTCCTTCAGCAATTATCTGTGAGCTGAGTTCCTGATGCCTGTGTATTTTCTCTGTTTAGAAATACAGAGTACAAGAGGGAGGGGATATAGATGTACGTATAGCTGATTCACACCATTATACAGCAGAAATTAACACAACATTGTAAAGCAATTATACTCCAATAAAAAAAATACACTTAAAAAAAAAGAAATACAGAGTACAAATTTCTCTCTTCCCTCTGACCTCGTGACCCTGTTTTCTCAGCACCTTTCTCCTGGGGTTGCAGTAAGGCCCTACTCTTCCAGAAGGGTGTGTTCGGCTCACCAGAAAAGAGGGAGCATTTGTGGGGTCCCTCCTTGAATTTCCAGCTCCTGGAGATTTCCCGACGATTCCTCTGTGATCTGCCCCTTTGTTTTCGGTGTCTGAGCTTCAAGCATCTCACCCCTTCTTCCTCAGTCTTCAGCCCTCATTTGGATTCCACAACTGAAACTCATTTGGGGAAGTTTCTGGGTGTAGAAGAAAGGGGAATGCAGAAGGACACGGGTGGGAAAAGAGCCTGTGGTTGGTAGAAATTATCGAAGAAAATTGCCATTTCCCTGAGGCTTAAAGAAATTCATTTTCTCTTGCCCAAAACAAAAGGGTCTGAATGTGCTTTTTCCTTTTGTTCTCTCCAGTTGTTCCTAGAGACCACAGTGCAGGGTGGGCATCTAGGAAATTTACTTTCCCAAGTGCCACTTCTAGTGGCACTTAAAATACAGAGCACAGAATCCTTGTAAATTCCACTGCAGAGACAAAGCCCTAAGCCCTTAAATGCACAGAAAAGTATGTCTATTAGCTATCGTTTCAAAGTAAGTGTGCAGTTACTTAAATTGCCTTTGTCTTCTTTTTTTCAGCTGACATTATCTCTACAGTAGAATTCAACCACACGGGAGAATTACTAGCGACAGGGGACAAGGGGGGTCGGGTTGTAATATTTCAACGAGAGCAGGAGGTAAGTGGCAGTGAATGCAAAATATCCATTTTCTTCTTTTAAAGAAGGCCTCCCACTGTTCCTTAATCCTCATGTGTTGCCCTTAACCTTGCTGCTTGGCTTGCAAACTAAAAGTGCCCCAAAATCATTAACATCAGTAGTTACACACTCAGGCTCACAAAAGCACGGGAAAATAGAGCCTTTTCTGGGCAAGGTCTCATCTTTCCAAACCTGGGTATTGCACATTCAAAACGACCTCACTTCTCATCTGACCTGCAAAATTCCACGGGTGCTTGTTGAGTGTAACGCCTCCTTTTTCAGTGGGGTTTATCCTCCTCCAGCTGTTGAAATTCAGGGACTCCTAACAGAATACCTAGGATAAAAAATATAACCCTTCCCCAACAGATATGAAAAGGATAACTTGGGTCAGAAGAGAATACATACAATTTACAGGCATACTTCAGAGATATCGTGGGCTCAGTTCCAGGCCACCGCAATAAAGGGAATATCACAATAAAGCAAGTCACACCAATTTTGTGATTTCCCAGTGCATATAAAAGTTATATTTACACTATACTGTGGTCTGTTAAGTATGCAGTAGCATTATGTCTAAAAAAACAACGTGCATACCTTAATTAAAAATACTTTATTGCTAACCATAGAAAAAGAAGAAAACGGTAGTTCCCCCTACCAAAGGGAGTGAAATCCCAGAAAATGCCATCTGAGCAATGCATGTAGCCCACACTTTACTATAGGTGACACGAAGTTCCCTGCAGCTGAATGCTCTATGCATTCTGAGCAGCAGTTCTAACTCCCAGTGAATCTCGAAAAGTCCATTTCTTCCTGAGACTTGGGTTCCACTAGGAATTGTTTCTCTTTTTCATATAAATTGAGTTTTTTGGTGTCTGCTTCTGTTCTGTCAGAATGAAATTATGGCCCAATTTGATTTCCTTGGCCTCTGCCGGCGTGGTCCTGAAGCTTCCAGCAGGCCAGTCTGTGTTCAAGTAACTCTCCCATCTGCTACTGCCTGCCTCAGAGATTCACCCGGCACAGCGTAGCAGGAGGGCCCAGTGCAGGAGGGAGGTTTCACAAGAGACTTCCCTAGCAATTTAAAGCCTGCTTTGTGCCTCAAAGTCATTTGTGTTCCACCTCCCCTCCAAAAAGGAAAGCCTCATTTAGAGGTGATATATTTGGTAATTGCACATTATTTGCAATTAATTTCTATAAGGGCATCGTAATCCCTCGGGGTTCTGTATGAATTCAAGTGTTCAGCATTAAATCAGGCACCCAGCCTATTCCATTGGCCCTGGAAACACGAAAATGTTGTTGGCAAGTAGGAACTAATAGCTCTTCGTGACCTGGAATTTTTCCTGCTTTTCCGGAGCTGCCTAGTGCTAATTGGTCTGGCACATCCTACACACACTTGACAGTCTGATTTGGATGGTAGCAAATCAACACTCGTAAAAATTTATTTTTCAGGTGAACTAGCTCTCTCTGCAGTGAACAGGATAGGAGCGAGTATGTCAGCCTTTAAAGTCCTTTTAAAATTGATTTTCAAACATTCTTCAGTTTTTTAAAAAATCCAATTAGGTTCATAGTGATGATAAAGGGAAACCAGAGGAGCTGTTTAGCATAAATTACCCAAGGCAGGGTGTTGCCAGTAATATTCCGCTCCGTGTTTCCCATTAGGTATTTATAGCTTTCACCTATTTTAATTTACTGAAATATTTGGGGAGCCTGATTCATTAGTAGCAAGAAGGGGGACGCATTTTCCAAAGGAGGGTGGTTTTGTTCAATAAGGAATAAATGTTGAGGATAATAGCCTGCAGTTAAATGTTGAGCTTTGCGGTGAGACTTGGGGTTGAATGAACACTGAGCTTGAGAAACACAGCCATGTGACAACATCTAGGTCAGGCCTCCTTTTGATTCCCGTGGGTGGCTCCTGTGCGTGAATCCTCAAGATGTGCTGTCCTGGAAAATTTGTTCAAGGAACCTCAGTGCCCTCGCAGGCACATTTAACATCTGGGTATCAGTACCATGACCCATCAGTAAATTGAGGCTTGGGTTTGAATGTTCAGTATCTACCCAGAGGTAAAATTTTCTTAATTGAGCCTTTTATTAAGAGTCAAGCACTTATGACAAATGCCTAGCAAGACCTGGATTTGAATTTTTGAACACAGTTTTCCGAAGCCTGAATCTTGAGGCTCTTGGTCACTAAGGTGCAAAAAGCTCTCCTGCTCCCTCTCCCTTCTTCCCTGTCTCTCTTTCACACCATCTTTTCCTCCTATCCACCTTTCTTCTTTCTCTCGTCCCTTTCTGCACACCCTTCCTTTATGTTTTGTTCCCTCACCATTTATTTAGTTCCTGCTGTGTGCACTTTGCATAATCAGCGCTGGGGGAAAGCCAGTGTAAAGTCTCACGGTTCTCCTAATGATTCACATGTCATCTCTGCACTCATTCATGTTGGAAAAAAGAGAGGGAGAGATCCACTGCTTATAAGCTGTGTGACCTCTGAGAAGTCATTTTAATTTCTGTGAGCCTCTTTTGTTCATTTCCCTGCTCTGTGCACCTCTCAGAGGTTCTATGAAGATCTGATGAGATTTTAAAAGGCCAGTGAAAGGTGCCGATGCTATAGCTTTGTGTTCTTGTTAAAGGATTGCTACACGTCTGTATGGACATCAGCGTGGGATGACTCACTCCTAAGGGTGTCCAAGACATGCAGCAGTTTATGTATATACTTTATAAGTAAAACGTTGTAAATATTGAAGGTGCCAGTATTTGCCACCAGGGGGGCATGATCAACAGCATGAGGGCACTGAGCTAAGGAGGAACCCATGGCCGTCGTAGTCCTGCCCTCAGCCCACTTGGACACGGCCTGCCCGTCTCACCCCTCATGACTCTACTCCAAAAAAGGAAGGAACTGGTGAATTTGCAGTTGGCTTATGTGATTTAATCTTTCATGTGACTTTTTTTCCCCTTCCTACAGAGTAAAAATCAGGTTCATCGTAGGGGTGAATACAATGTTTACAGCACATTCCAGAGCCATGAACCCGAGTTCGATTACCTGAAGAGTTTAGAAATAGAAGAAAAAATCAATAAAATAAGATGGCTCCCTCAGCAGAATGCAGCCTACTTCCTTCTGTCTACTAATGGTATGTGGATGTGACTTGTCTTGTTTGGTATTTTCAGAGATACAGTCAGCAAACCATATATTTCAATCTCTTTTAGCCTCCATTTTCCTTTTTACCTTGCAGGCTGTTGAAAAACTTAGAAACCGTATTTGCAAGATGCCTAGCAGAATGCCTGGCAGAGACTAGGCCCTCAGTAAATAGTACTTATTCTTTTTTAAAAATAACAACTTTATGGTCGAATTATGTGAGACTTGTTATCTGTAGTTTTTGACTAATGTAGATTATTTCTAGGTGTTTTTGGAATGTGACTTCCTGTCTAAAGATTTACTGAATGTTATTCTGGGAACACATTTCAGGAAACTAAACATGCCGTCCCTGTGTGTTTGGCATACTCAGTAGAAGTTATTAATCCCTGAATATATTTGGGGGTTTGGAAAGCAGATGTCCTTGTCTGACACAATCAAGCTCTCTAGTAGAAACATAGGTCAGGAAGAGAGAGGACCCCATCAAAAAACTGATCAAGTAATGGTTTCTTCTCTTTCTCCCTTCTCCCTTCATACTCTTCTTATATCATTTGTTGGTTTAGGGAGAGTTGAAATAAATAGGTCAGAGAGAGAGAATGTTAGGGGTTGAACACGGAAGCCGATTCCGTATTAATCTGTAAACCTTTACACAGTGGAATTACCAACCCTAAAACTTCTTAATACCCTTGCCGTGAAAGAAGCCATCTACACTCGAAACAACTCAGAATAAAATCATATACGAAAGGGTGCTAATTGAATAGCATAACAATTAGAGGATTAATATATACAAATTAAACACCATCTCCCAAGCAAATAAGCTGGTGAGTGATTCATTTCATCATCCTGTGTGTGTGTGTCTTTGAGGAGTACACTTTTAAGTATAAATCAAGAAACAAGGGGTTTGCTTTCTGCCTATCTCCAACATTTATTAAGAAAGGGTAATGCTCATATGTCAAGTTAAAAAAAATGCAGACTCTGTATATACTACGATCAAACATATATTAACATTTTTAAAGATTGAAAGGAAACACACTGAAAGGTTTATCATGATTAATTTTGACTATGCATTATGGGTGACTTGTCAATTTATTCCTTAAATTCCCCCCCTGTTTTTCATAAGATTAAAATATAACTCATTGTAAAAACTTAGAAAATAAAAACTTATTGAAGGGGGGGGGGGGGGGGAGAGTTTTTAATGCATATGAACCAAAAAAATCCCTCAAATGAAAAAACCAGTGTATAAATCTATAAAGTAAGAGTTCTGAAATAGCCAGTTTAGGGTTATTCAAGCACAGCTTATCTCAACATGACCAGATCTCCACTCATCTGTTTTTCCAGATTCCAAGTAATTTAATTTTTTTCTCATTTATTGTTTTGTTTACTTTTGTTTTTGTTTTTGTTTTTGTTTTTGTTTTTCCGGTACGCGGGCCTCTCACTGTTGTGGCCTCTCCCGTTGCGGAGCACAGGCTCCGGACGCACAGCCCCAGCGGCCATGGCTCACGGGCCCAGCCGCTCCGCGGCATGCGGGATCCTCCCGGACCGGGACACGAACCCGGGTCCCCTGCATCGGCAGGCGGACTCTCAACCACTGCGCCACCAGGGAAGCCCCTGTTTACTTTTTTTGATCTGGATTTCCCAAAAGTCAAGCCACATGAATTTGTTTCAGTCTCTTCCCTTTTAGTTTTAAGTTTCCCTCAAAGGCTCAGCAGATTCAATACAACTTAGAATGGAAGAAACTTCTAATATTTAGACTTAATTACTTTAGGCAGAGAAAAAGCATCTGATTATCTTCTATAGCTAGTTTACTTTATGTTATGAAATTTAGCCTATTGATTATTACAATAAATTTCAAAGACATAAAAGACATATTAACTACTTTGTGGGGGGGATGGGAAAGAAATCAGTGAAATGCAATGAAGATTAATTATATAGCATAATGTTCTGTTAATTGAGTTTTTAAATAGTTTTTTGATTAACAAGGATATTATCTTCCCATTTGGGATGCTATTTCATATGCCAACAGCATCTCAAAATGATTCTTAGAAGAAAAATTCCCATGCTGATATGTGACTTTCTTTTTTATACTAATATTGAGGTTGAGAATCCCCCTTAAGCCAAATAGGTTAACATGCAAAAATTAATGGAAGACAATTGGAATTACTGTACAAAAGAGAAAATGAAGATAGATGATAAGATTGTGTTTAAAAGCTGCCACCAGTAATGATAAACTACTCAGAGAGCCAGCCAGAAGAAAGAAAAAGCCATTACTCATAGTAACAGCCACATGTTCCTCAGACTTTTTTATCCAGAAAGCTTCAAGCTACTGAGTCAAGAAAAATTGTGTGATAATAAAGTCAAGAATAACTCCAGGCATCCCAACCATGGGGAATTGAATTGAATTCACCATCAATTATCTTTTTTTAAAAAATTGTGCTTATCTCATTATAGCTGGGTACAGTTTTTATCTTCTGCTAGAATACATTCCCAGCTTTAGAAATTTTAATGAAAAATAAAACCAACCTTCAGTTGTAAAGATGGACCTTAAAATTATTTGCCAGATGAAGACACATTGCTTTACCTAGAATGTCTACTTCTATCTTAATTCCTATGATGAGAGGAAAAGGTATACTTAATTTGTTTTTCATGCTATGAGAGTAATAAGTATTCATTGTAAAAAATATAGAAAGTACACAGAGAAACAAAGTGAAGATAAGGAACGTGTTCCTATCCAGAGAGAACCACTATTAATGTCTTTTAAAGAGAAAAGCAAAGAGGCATGGATAAATCTGTTTGTTTCTTAACAAAAATATGACATATTCTATAACTGTTTTGCAACCAGATTTTTTTATATAATAATGTAACACATAATAACAGGAATATCTTCCTAATTATGAAATATTTCTCCTAAAATACCATAACATTTTCAGTGACTGCATGGTATTCCCTTGTATGGTTTTTTCTGTAGTTTATTAATAAATCTCCCATTACTAGACCTTTAATTATTAACTAATTCTCACTATTATACATTATGTATTTGTAGAAATAGATGTTGGTATAGATAGGTAAGTAGTTAGGAAGAAAGCGTATTATAAACTATGTATAGCATGATACATCCATTCAAAGCTATTAAAAAAGTTATATAATTCCACACACAAATATAATAAAAGGATATACATAAATTTTTCATAGTAGTTGTCTTTGTCTGCTGGAATTGAAGGAGTTTTTAATTTTTATGTTCATTTTCATTTTCTACAATTTTATGTACCAGTTGTGTAATAAAAAGAAGAAAATAAAATGAGAAATGTAAAATCTATATGTGAGATATTATTATAGGTTTGTACCCCTCTTCAAAAAAATGCATAGAAAAAATACTACAAGGAACTATGTAAAATGTTAACAATGGTTGTCCCAGACTGCAGGGATTTTAGGGATTTTTATTCTTTATGTTTTGCCTCCAATTCCTCTCTTTCTCTGTATAGCAGTTTATCATTCCTACTATGAAAAATATAAGAGAAGAATTGCCTTGCAGTTGGGATGGGCTACATTCCAAAGCCCAGCAATAGAAAATAATCAGTATTAAAATTCACGGATTTGGGTTCTTCTAAGCCACCGTAGCTAATCTACTCTGATCTCTGATTAGTAGTTAATCAAATGACTGAATAAATATGGCCCATGTTTCGTCTTCTCAACCTAAAAAGCACGTCATTATGCAGGCTATATTCAGAGAGGGTAGGACCAGAAGAGTATAGATAGAAAATTCTAAATTCAACCCAACATCTGGGAAAGGCTTCTTCGCCTTCTGTCCCAGTACAAGCCGGGCTGAATGCACAAATCTTACACCTAGTAGACTTTACAAGCGTGCCAGCAGACATGACCAGCCCAAGTGATGCCCACATATTAGGAAACAGGGGCCCTTCTCTGTTAGAGTAGCCAAATTGTTGCAGGAAGCCCACTTCGTAACGTGCATTTCAGACCGCTGAGGACGAGGCATTTGCCAAGGGAGAGATGGAGGAGGGAGATGAGGGGCAAAGGAGCAAGGGAATCCTAATACAGGCAGGATACAGGGGTGGCTTTCCTCCCCTGACAGCCTTACAGAAAGGAAGTAAGACGTGCTGACATCATCATGGGATGAAACTCACACTGTCAGAGCAACATCTTATTATTGCAGAACAGTTGCCCAGTTTGCTAATTCTAACAACAGCTGCTATTTGTGAACCATTATTAGAAGTGCAACACTGGGCTAAACACTACATGCATTCTTTCGTTTAATCCTCAAAGAGCCCCATGAGGATGACACTGTGTTTCCCAATTTACATATAAAGAAACTGAGGCGTAGAGAAGTTAACTATCTCTATTTGTAAGATTGGAGTATTGAGGGCATACTTATACTAAAAAAATTACTCATATTTATGAAATTCAAACTTAATTGGCCACTCTGTACCTTTTCTCCTGCTTTATCTGCTACTGCCATTTGTCTATCACCCAAAGACTAGTTAGGCACCTACTGCATGTGAATCCCAGCCCTCGGCCACGTGGTGGCTGGCGTTGGAGTGGGGATGGGACCCAAGGTTGTCTGCTTCCAAAGCCACCCTGTGCAGGCACAGAGCAAGACACAGAGGAGCAGTCGAGTGTCTGCCATCCAGAAGAGAAGTTAGAACAAATAATGAACGCAGGATCTGATAAGAAAGGCCTACAAAGGCATGCAACCACAGACATGATCTGTTTGGCCCAAACATGTTTCCTTAAAAAATGGATTAACATATACACACTACTATATATATATAGAATAGATAACCAACAAGGACCTACTGTATAGCACAGGGAACTCTACTCAATATTTTGTAATAATCTGTAAGGGAAGAGAGTCTGAAAAAAGTATATATAGATATATAGATATATAGATATCTGTGTGTAATGTATGTACATATCTCTGAATCACTGTGCTGTACACCTGAAACTAACACGACATTGTAAATCAGCTATACTTCAATTTTTAAAAGATGGAATCAAAAGCCTGCAGGTGGGGCATGCCATCTCCAGCTGCCCCGATGCCCCACCCCCTTTCATTCATTCCCCGGGCACTGCCTACCTCTTGTAGGCATTGGAGTCCTCACCCCTGTTTTATTGCTGTAGAGAATGACAGGGGTCACCAAGTGGTGTAGAGTCCTGGGACAGTACGAAGCTGGGAAAGGTCATTTCCAGCTGGGGACTCAGAAAAGAGACCTGCAAGGGGAAAGCGTCTGGATGAATCTCCTCATTTTACTTCCCTGAGTACCGCTAACAAGATGCACTGTGTAAATGAGATGCATTCATTCATCCAACTCCTATTTCTTGAACATCCACTATGCCCCAGGCACTGTTGTAGGTGCTGGAGATACGGTGAGGAACAAGACAGACCGAATCCCTGCCTCCAATGATATTTAAATTACTGTGAGGGAGACGAGATAATTAAATTGCCAGAGAGTGAAACGTACTCTGAATAAAAATAAAGCAGGAAGAGGGGATACAGAACGGTGAGGAAAACATCTTTCTGTAGGTTGGTTAGGAAAGACCCCCTCTGAGGTTGGGACGTTAACAGAGGAGAGCAAAGTGAAGGAACAAATCTTGTGAAAAAGAGGGTAAAGGGCTTTCCTGGCAGAAGGAGCAGCTAGTGCAAAAGCCCTGAGGCTGGAGTGGGATTAACCTATGCAAGGAGCTGTAAGGAAACCGGGTGGCAGGAGCACAGGAAGTGACAGGGAGTGGGGTAGACGGTGAGATCATAAAGCGTGAGGACGCAGGGGTGCAGGTCACGGAGGGCCTTTCAGGTCATGCTAGGGACAGTGTTTAGTGAGGTGGGATGCTGAAATGAGGATAATAACTGGACCTACATCTCAGGGTTATTGTGAATATTAAGTAAATTCTCCATGGAAAGCGCTAACATGGTTACATCGTTAATTCTACATATGTTGCGACTACTCTTATTCAGTGTTCAGGATATATTATTATTGAATGATCCAATTTAAATGTAAGCTATAGATTTAACAGCCCATTGTCAGGGAAACCGTTTGTCTCAGCACAATAAATGTTTTCATTTTGAAACATGAGCTCTGCCTTCAGAGGCCTTGAGATTTATGCCCTGAAGCCCTTGACATGAGCCAGTTTCCCTAGCAGTCCCTTCCATCGTGACCTTCACCTCTCCCTGCAACCGCCCCCACCTGGGTCCCGCAAAAAAAAAAAAACAAAGACTCCTTTACCAGTTTCCTCTCACCGTCATTTTGATTTCCTCTGGTTGCCCTCCGCAGATAAAACTGTGAAGCTGTGGAAAGTCAGCGAGCGTGATAAGAGGCCAGAAGGCTACAATCTGAAAGATGAGGAGGGCCGGCTGCGGGATCCTGCCACCATCACCACCTTGCGGGTGAGCCCAACGGCTGGTTTTCCACCTTCTTTCAGTTTCCTTGGCAGCCAAGGTCAGGGGAAGTGGAGGGGAAGTTTGGCTGCCTGCTGGCTGCTGCTATAGGTTGCCCCTCTCAGGTGTGAGGGAGGGAGATCAAGCAGAGACCCCGCCTACCTGAGTCTCTGGTGGCAGGTGAAGGAACAAGACAAGCACCAACCTCTGATGACTATAAATCCACGTTTCCTTTTGCCCCTGAGGACTTGCCTGCAGGGTCCCTGCCATGCATTACTATGTTCTTAGCCTCTGTCTGTTTGCATCATCTAACATGTCTTGAGCACCTTCAAGGTACAGGCATGGAACTCCCCAGATAAGAAGTTGGAGTCTTGTGATTCGGAGCATGAACTTCTGAATCAAACAGGCCTGGGTTCAAATTCTGCCACTTACCAGACTGTCACATAGTCACTCCCTTTTTTGAACTTCATTCGTGCAAGTTATTTTTAGTTTTCCATCTGCAAAACAGTGAACCTAGTACCTTACTGTGTGTGGGCTTCTGAGGCTAAAATGCAGTGAGGATGAAAAGCCCTTATTCCATGGCTGGTACTCAAGAAGTGATCTCTACTATTAGTCTTGGTAGCTTCCTTCCTGCTGTCCAGAAAAGCACAGTCTGGTAAGGAAAGAGGATGGGTAGGACTAATATGCAAATGTTTATGACAGTAACTAGAGTAAGATAAATGCAATGAGAGTCAGAGAGTTGCAGTTTGATCGAAGGAGGGAGAAATTATATTTGGTTCTGGGAGATTGGGATATGTCTGTTAGGGAAATGGTGTTAGAAATGGATTTCTAAAAGCAGACTTTTAAAGGAAGGCTCTCTAGATAGAGATTAAAATGATTTAGGACTGGGTGATCAGTTTAGTTTTGGAGTGTTCATTGTGAACGGTAAAGCCGGGCACATGTTGGGACCAGCCCTGGCCCCTAGCCACTTTCAGAACTGGGTAAAATATGTGCTTTCGGATGCCAGCAGCTCTACTGAAAACCAAAAACTGCGAAGAGACACAGAAGTATCAATACCTGTGGGGAAAAGAGGCTGTTGTCCTACGTTTAGAGGCAAATGTGGGAATTGAATGATCATCGTGTTCCTGATTAGCTGGCTTGTTGGTTCGTTCATTCATTCATTCATTCATTTGTTCATCTGTTTATTCAGCAGATGCTTTTTGAGCACAGACTCTTTGCGGCCCATAATGCTAGGCTGTCGTGTGTGTACCCAGTAGTAATGGGTACCTGGTCTTCTACTGAGCTTCTTCTGGGCCAACAAGCATTGGCTGCTCTGTTTCCTCTCGTCCGCCTATGCCTTCAACCTGGAGGACAAGTCTGATAAGGTACAAGTTTACCTTATCAGACTGGGTCGATGCTCTAAATGCTCAGAGGTTTTGAGACTGGAGGACAGAACAGTGAAGGGTATGAACATTGAGTCATTCTGTCCTGGGTTAGAATTCTGGCTCCATTCCTTTCTGGATGGTGGCCTTGGACACATTACTTAAAGTCCTTGTGCCTCCCATGTCACATCTGCACAACAGGGATGAGGGATGGCCGGTACTTCCTGGGATTGTTGTGAGGATTCAGTACAGCATTGTGTGTGATGCAGAGCTTAGCCTGTGTAGTGTCTCACTCAGAGAAAGCACTCAGCGATATTAGGTCCTGCTGATGGTTTTTAGTCTTACTCTCGTCATCATCATTTTCATGACACTTATTACCCCCTAGTGATAGTAAGCCTCTGTGTTTGAGAAAATTCCCGTTTTTGTATTCACTCCTCAAGCTGTTCACTGATGTCTACCAAGTGGCAAGCACAGTGCTGGTGATACAAAAGGAACAAGATAGTCTTAGAAAACCCCAGTTCTGCTTCTTGCGTCCTTATTAACCATCTGTGCCCCTGGGCCAGTGAATCTCATTTCTTCTCTCCGTGCTTAGTTTCTAAGCAACTGAGCAGAGGACTGGACAAAGTCAGTGGTTCTGCAATCATGGGTGCCAGTTACAAATGCAGATTCCCAGGACGCAGCCTCAGTGATTCTCTTCAGCAAGTTGGGTGGTCCAGAGGGATCTGCATTTTTATCCTGAGCCCCTGGTGATTGAGACAAAGGGATCTGTTATCCCTGGACTCTTATCATCTCTAAGGCTCCTCCACGCTCTGGTTTTTATGAGCCTCTGTTACTTTTCAGTCATTTCAAGTTACTGTACCAGCTCATGAGACACATTTGCTATCATATTGTAAAACTCGTATCTGATTTCATCTCGTCTACCTTCCTAGGCTTTCAAGTATCCTCATTTCAGCGTAAACATCCACACTCCAGTGTTCTTTCAGTGCAAACACTGAAAAGGCCAGCCTGCCTTCTTTTTGATCCCAGTGGTAGAAGAACCAGGCAACCCTGAAAACCGTAATTTCAGAACAATGACTCCAAACAGAGAATGAGCTGATGTGATATCAGACCATAATTTACTAACATGCTCTGCTCTTGACATTTGCATCGCCAGCAATTGTGGTTTTTTTTTTCCTTCCCTGTACTATGATTACCTCTCGTACACTTTCATAGTTTCCAGTTCTACGTGTCCTGAGAGTGAGAATGTTTAATAATACCCAACAGCTAATTAATCCTCACTGAGTAATGAACCTGTTCTGTTTCAGTGCTGGGAGGTTCAGCTTTTCAAAGTACGAATGTGGTTGTTTTTTTTCCTTTTTTCATGCAAGGTAGCCTTTCAAATCCAATCACTCATTACCCAGAGAGACTTTGAGAAGCACTTCTATGGACACTACATCTCCTGCTTAATATTATAACATTCAAAGCAATAATCGTGATGATAGTTTAATTATAACACCTTATAAGCTGTAAAATACCTTTTTTTTTTTTTGCGGTACGCAGGCCTCTCCCTGTT
>NW_006777649.1:386069-393849 GCF_000442215.2 Lipotes vexillifer | reverse complement strand
GCCTCTCACTGCTGTGGCCTCTTCCGTTGCGGAGCACAGGCTCCGGACGCGCAGGCTCAGCGGCCATGGCTCACGGGTTTAGCCGCTCCGCTCCGCGGCATGTGGGATCATCCCAGACCGCATCCCCTGCATCGGCAGGTGGACTCTCAACCACTGCGCCACCAGGGGAGCCCTGTAAAATACCATTTTTATCACAAAGTGTTTACTTACTTAATTCCCTGATTCATTTTCAGACCAGCCAGGTAGGAAGGCAGGTGAAGGTGCTGGGATCTAGTATTTACTGTGCATTGACTATATGCCATGCGCCATGCTGCACACTGTATCTGCATTGGCTACTTCATGAGGTACAGTTCACTGTTAAATACCCATTGAACAGATGCGCTTCACAGAGTTTCAGTGAGATGCCCAAGATCTTGCTAAGCATCAAACCTTGATCTATGGGACCCTGAGCCCTTCAACCTGATGCTGCCTCAGAGAGGGAAAATGACTTGCCCAGGGTCTGTCAACTGCTTGCTCCAGAGCTGGGATTGAAAATCAAGAGCTGTGGCTCTTCAGCTTGGACACATACGTTGGGCATTTTAAATGCTTTTCTTAATAATTAGTGCCATTATTATTCTAGGTCAGGATGTATGCATGTGTCTCTCTCCCTCCCTCCCCCTCCCTCCCTCCCTTTTTCTCTCTCACCCACACACTCACACACGGAGTTTCCATGCCTCTGACCTCTGACCTCACCTTGAGGTATTATGTACTTCCACTTAGCAAGATTCTCCATGCCCTTCTTTCCAACCTCCCAATACCCACAGCTAAGAAGACCTCAGAGCCCTTTCTTGGCAAACGGAAACTCATGGTTCGTGTAACTTAATCAGCCCGGGAGGGGAGATGGGTGGTGAGAAATCATACGTAGCATACTTATCTGTGCAGAATGAGCCTGGAGTTATTATTTCCCTCGTTAGGATTGGCTGTCAGAGCCCTGGGAACCTAGGCCAGGTGGAAATGTGCTTTTGAACCAGTTACAAAAGAGTTACACAGAGTCTGTCTGGAAGGTGTGAGCTCCCAACCTGTGACACCATAACTCCCCAAAATGAAGGGGATGTAATGAACTCAGGTTTTCTAATGGATATTCCTTACAGCTAATATTAATATTAATAATAATAATAGCCACATTTTTGAGTGCTTACTATATGCCAGGTGCTGGATTGTATACCCTTTATATCATTCTGTCCTAACAGTAACTCTCTCGGGTTCTGTTATCCTCTCTGGATCATGCAAAGCCTCCCTCCCTCCTTTCATTTAAGTCTCTGCTTAAGTGCCACCTTCTCAGAGAAGCTCTCCTAGAATTCTGTAGGGGAAATAGCACACTCACATCTTCCCGTTCACTCTCGGTGTCCTTACCCTGCCCCTTTATTCTTAACTTTCCTCCTGGCCAGATGTATCATTGGTTCACTGTCGGCCTCCCCTCCCCCTCCCCCGAAATGTAAGCTCCGTGAAAGCAGGAACCACGCGTCTCCTCTCCTGTAGCTCCGGCACATGGTAGGTGTTCAGGATATGTTTGTCAAATGAATAGATTACATAGAAGTGGAAACTGAGTTTCAGAGTAGACAAGTGGTTGTTTGCTCCAAGATCTCATGGCTAGAAAGTGGTGGGGCTGGGATTCAAACCTAATCCATCTGACCCCAAATCTGATGCTTTTCATTATGATTCCCTACAGCTACATCCTAAGAAAATACTAATTCATGATTGCAGAGCAGGGGAATTTCATTATTAGCGTCTCTCAGAATTCTTCGGCAAAGCTTTCTTAATGTAGGAGCTAGATTTTGGGCGGAGTGGAGGGTGAGGGTGAGGGCTGCAAAGGCTTTTCTGCCACAGGTTGAGCACACAACGGATGCACTGTATTTTAGAGAAAAGATTCAGTTATATCATGTTTTAACGCACATGCCTTCTGCTGGTGACTGCTTCTGTCTTTCTCTCAGCTCAGGACACACACATTCTTGTGACTTTCCTGGACTAAAATTTTTCCACCTAGAATGACCCTGATGTTTACACATCCCATTGATGGCAATTTAGACACCCTCCTAGCCACAGTCTGAGACACCATGGCAAATGGACATGAGCGTTCACCAAGCTCCAAGTTCTGAAGGGAACTTCTTGAGGATTATTGCCAACAGGTCATGAGATTAGACAGCTTGGCTAAACACACTTTTTTCCCAAAAATGATCGTTTTTGTGAAACAACTAGTTTAACTGCCTGATCTGTTTTCTAGAGAACTGATTAAACAGACCACTGGTTTAAGTTTACCAATAAAAGCAACTACATTGATTCAGCCCTTCCTAGGGACAGACTCCACACTGAGCAGTTTTCTGTATATTTTATAGTTGGTTCTTCATCACAATCCTGTGGCTTATGCATCATGCCCATTTTATAGGTGTGTAAACAGAGGATCGGGGAGGTAAGCACTGGCTTAAGACCTCACAGATAATAAGTGGCAAAGCCAAGAACGGACCCCAGGTCTGTCTGATCCCACAGTTCCTGCCCTTCACCATCATACAGGACTATTTATTGCATGGTCCTTGATCTAGACAACAGTGAGGATAATAGCATCTGACACGTAGAACTTTTCAATGTATTTTTTATCCTACTTATTGAGTGCCTTCTGTGCACCAGGCAATGTGCGAAGTACATACCACAGAGCGGGTCTTACAAAGATGAGTGAAACATGCTCTCTGTCCTCCAGGGGCCAGGAGGGGAATGTTGCAAGTCGCTACAACATGAAATTAATTCAAGCAGTGGTTCTCAAACCACAGTGCCCTCACAGTCTCCTGGGATACATTTTAGAACACAG
Source organism: Lipotes vexillifer (assembly GCF_000442215.2). Taxonomy (NCBI): domain Eukaryota; kingdom Metazoa; phylum Chordata; class Mammalia; order Artiodactyla; family Lipotidae; genus Lipotes; species Lipotes vexillifer. Next base: position 391,010 of record NW_006777649.1, on the reverse strand, counting down.
GCACTGGCCTCATCACTAGGGATTCTGGTTTAGACGGTCTGAGTTGTACCCAATAACATCACTGACCAGATCCCCCTTAGAAAATCCCCGCGTGATTCTGACACAGGTGATCCCTGGGCCAAACTTTGAGAAACACTGGATCGGGTAAGTGTCCTGAGAAAAGCACAGAAGATTGCCATGGCACTTCAGAGGGAGAACAGAAAGAGAGAGCTCTAGGACCAGGAAGGAATTTTCAACATGCATCTTAAGGGATAGATGGCCTTTCATGCTGGGGTGTGTGTGTGTGTGTGTGTGTGTGTGTGTGTGTGTGTGTGTGTGTGTGTGTGTGTCTTATTTAATGCTCCCAAGGATCTTGGGGGGCAAGTAGGACATGAATTGCTGTTTCCCTATTTCTGGTGATCTGGATGTGATTATCCCCATTAGAAAAGAGGAAACTGAGGCTCTGAGAGGCAGAACTGAGAATGAAATGTGTTCGGTCTAGGCACAGCCTTTGTGCTTTTTTGCTGCCCCCGTGGTGACCGTGTGACGGTGCTCACTCCAGGAGAATGGGTAATCCCAGGCCAGTAACAGGGCAAATTACTGGTTGAGTCAGGATCGGCCATCACTGCCTTAGGTTTTCATTTTGGGGCTTATGCTTGACAAAGGAGGCCTCTTAGGACACAGATACAGTCTTCCCCTACCCATTTTTAATTTCTCTAGACTTCATTTTATGATGTATTGCTGCTCTAGGGACTTCATAGCCAATCCTTTTACAGCTTCAGCTTTCCTTTCCTTATATTTGTTGCAAATAAGAATGAAGTGTTTAGCTACTGCAGTGCAAAATCAATCAAGGCTACTCCATATTCCCATGCTTGCAGTGGCACCCGGACGGCCCCTGGATTAGATTAACTTTGTGAATGTGTCACTCTGGTGTGGGTAATTTCTCAACCTCCACTCCGTCCCTTCCCCCTCCTGTCTCAGCGAGGGGATATTGCAATCCCCCATTGATTGACTACCGCACAAGTGAATGCTGGCGTGTGATGTGTGTAACTCAGCAGGACGCACGTACTCTGTGTTTATGAAAATAAATAATAATTTCTGTTATCGTTATTGATGGCCATCATTATCTGATTCTATCAGTCTGTGTCATGGGGTTTCATTTATAGGATCAGAAAGCACTCCACAGGAACCCCGGGCACTACCCTCACCACCAAGCCTCAGCGTTTTGACATGTTTTGCCTTTTAGGGGTGACACTTGTGGATGTCCCTGTCCTGTTCTTTGGCTAATATTCAGTGAGACAACATTAGTTGGGTTCAATGTGAGGCAAAGGAACTAACTGAAATAATAATAAGAGCAGCGGACATGTGTTAGCATTTGCTCAGGGATGCTCTATATGTTGGCTCATTTATTCTTCAAGATAAACCTATAATGAAGGTAATAAAATAAACCTCATTTCAGAGATGTGGGAACCAAAGCCAGAGAGGTTAAACATCCTGCCTGAGGTCAGACGCTAGTAAGTGGTAGTACTTGGACTTGAATTCATGGCTTTATTTATTTATTTTTTCTTCTATTTTTTGGCCATGCCGCACGGCATGTGAGATCTTAGTTGCCTGACCAGGGACCGAACCCGTGCCCACTGCAGTGGAAGCATGGCGTCTTAACCACTGGACCACCAAGGAAGTCCCTGAATTCATGTCTTTATGATTCTAAAATCCATACTACTATCCTACCTCTTGTATTAAATAGAATGCCTGATATATTCATCTGAATATTTGGTATAAACTAAAATATGTGTAAACAGGGACTAGAGAAGAAACCATGAAGGAGATGGTAGATGCTGCGGGAAACTTGGGCCCAGGTGGGGTTTCTGTTTTGTTTTGGGCGGGGGGGAAGATGGAGCAGAAAGGATGCGTGGAATTAGATCATGGTTTACCAAATCTGGATGATCATCAGAGTCTAGGAATGTCTTAAATCATCCCCAGCTGACTGATTCAGAATGTCCAGGCACAGGGCCAAGGGATCTACCCATAGTTCTCAGCTGTATCCCAGGTTCTGAAGATCAGCTGGGTTTGAGACATTTGACAGATGTGGACATTTGATTCAGAAAGCTGAAGTTACTTACCCAAGGGCTGCAGCTACCATTGGCATAATGACCCGTGAGGTCCACTCCAAAGTGGAGGTTCTCTGATTTGATTTTGTAAGTTCTTCCTTTGCCTGTGTCCCTCCTCCTACCTTAAGGCTCTATACGGAATAATCTGAGGGCCACATTAATATCGCCTTTACACGGGAGTGAGCTTCTGCAAGCCAAGCACATTTGGGTTGTGTGTACGGCTCTGCCCTTTATAACGCAGGTTCTTTCCCCCTCTTACTCCCGGTCAAATCTGGGGGGCAGCCCACCTAATGGCCAGTGTGCTATAACAGTAACAATAGTGCAGACATTAGTTAAATATACACTGTGTGCCAGGCCTTCTGCTAGGAGCATGCAAGCACCATCTCATTTCAGCCTGACAGCAGTCCTATGGGCTGAGTACTGTTTTTATCCCCATTTGACAGATGTGGACATTTGATTCAGAAAGCTGAAGTTACTTACCCAAGGGCTGCAGCTACTAAGGGGCTGAGTCACATTTTTAAAGGGCTAGGGCTCTGACCACATCTCAGCCATCATCTGAAAAATGGAACTCATCCTACATTCTTCCCACAGAGGTCATGCTAATAAGACAGAGTAATGTGTTGACAGTACTGGTGTGATGCCTTACGATTGCCAGATGCTCGATATATGTTATTACCTTTCTCCTCTTCCTTCCCATCTTGTCTTTCACCTGGACAACCAGGAGTTTCAGGAAAGTCTGATGAATATATTGAAAAAGTTCAAAGCAGCATTATGTTTTGATAGTAGTGAATCCAGCAATCCATTCTGCTTTATTTTGAATGTGTGTTTGCCCTGGCTCTCCAAAGCTGCCTTGGATTCAGAATATTTTCACTGACAATAAAATATTTTCTTTCATCTCAAAGCTACCTTTGTTGTGCTGCATTTACCATGTAGCAATTAGATCCAAGGTAAATGTAAATATAAGCAGAATCCTATACCTGGCTTAAGATCAAGTTCTCTTTGTCTCTTGCTCCCAACCCCTTTGGAAGGCAGCCATGGCTTCTGGAATGTGATAGGAACTAGTAAATGACACTCCTCACAGGTACACTCAATGACAGTGGGAAGCTGAGAAGTCCACTAGTACCAGAAGAAGAAAAGGATCAGGTTAGAGAAGAAAATCTCGATGTTTCCATGGGCTCTGGTGCAGTTTATCTTGAGAATCCCTGCTCAGGAGGCACAGTATTCTAGACTATGACCCATTCTCTCTTCCTAACTTTGGTCATTAAATGGTCTGAATTTTGGAGATGTGGGTTGGTTGGTCAGGCTGGGGCAGGTTGCCAACCTTTTTCAGGCTTTGCAAGCAAGGATCTTGTCATTGGGTCAAACCTAATTCACACTGACCCAGACGGATTTTTCACAAAAGAGAAGTTATTAGAATGATTTTCTCCATGTTTTCCTTTAAAGGGCTCTCTGTATACTTTTAAAGTAAATGGAAAATCCAGGGCATAATTGGATGATTCAAGGAAGAGAAGTATCTCCATTTTCTGAATCTTTCAGATGGAATTATCTGAATTATGAATGTCATGGGAAAGACATTGTCCCCAGACCAGGTCCTGGCTCTCCAATGTGAGCTCACTTTTGCTGGAGTAAGAGGTGTGAGGTCCAGCCCCTGAAACTACACATGCTTGTGTATGCATGTGCAGGCGTGCACACGGCACAAAGTACCAAGAAGCTCATTGTTCAGGAAACCTTAGAATGTTAACATAGCCTAGAGCTGACTTATAGTATTTGTTTTTCAATTGGACTTATTTAAATAGAGATCAAGAATATGAGCCTAGGTCCCTTTTGCTACCAAGTTATGCAAAGAGCTCATTTGAAATCACAAGAGGAATTCTAAGGCCTCTGCTCATTATACATAAGAGTTTTCTAGAAAATCATTAACACAAAATGGATTTGGAGTCAAGTTCAGTAGAAAACAAGATCACTTTGGTCTTAGAACATTGCAAACCAGACTTCCACTGATGCACTGATTTTAAATACCCGTCCTTACCAGAGAAAAAGATTTTAAGTATTTCCCTAGAGGTTAGTGTATATAGGAAGATACTTTCTTTTCTTTGGTGCATAAGTATAAGAAACTGGTTGGAGGAAAATATTTTATAAGGGTAGTTTTATGTTAAAGGAGATTGTTATCAACTGGAAAAAGATTTAATTCTCTGGTTTCCTTAGAATGATTGAGCCAGTAGGAAATGAATTTCTACAACAAAGGTACTAGATTTGTATGTAGTTGAATGGAGGACAATGGATCACACTCTTGTAACTTGTTGTTTTCATCAGATGGTCAGTTGAGCTCGTGTTCTTTAGCAGAAAAAATGTTAAAAGCGGTTGTAAAAACACACACACATACATGCTCACAAATGTTTCTTGCTCAAGAAAATATGGTAAATCCTAGCTTAAATACATTTAAACAAATTTATTTACTTTGGGGTTTCTCAAGACCTTTAATATACTAATGTACAATATCAAAGTCTAAGAAAAATATAGTGCATGCATTACTTTCCACCAAACCTAATTGACCATGAAAAACGCTTTTCGCAATTTATGGGATTACTGTTCTTTTTAACATTTTACTCGAAACGTGGTCCTTGGCCCAGTGTCGGTCCACAACAAGATAAAGAGCTTGTACCAGAATATGAATCGTTCACATCACTAATCCGCTGTATAGTTCAGCTGACACTTTTTTTTTTTTTTTGCGGTACGCGGGCCTCTCACTGCTGTGGCCTCTCCCGTTGCCGAGCACAGGCTCCGGACGCGCAGGCTCAGCGGCCATGGCTCACGGGCCCAGCCGCTCCGCGGCATGTGGGATCTTCCCGGA
>NW_006777649.1:384389-385762 GCF_000442215.2 Lipotes vexillifer | reverse complement strand
CCCGGACCGGGGCACAAACCCGCGTCCCCTTCATCGGCAGGCGGACTCTCAACCACTGCGCCACCGGGGAAGCCCTCAGCTGACACTTTTATTTTCCATAGCAAGACTTTCTCAATGGATGAAGCCGTGCACTGATTCTGGCTTGAGCTCCTTATCTTGTCACGGACCATATCAGCAAACAGTTCAGGGATCCGTTATTTTGAGTAGTACAGCGATAGACCTCACTTTGGGAGTTGCTGACTGAAAAGAATTGGGTCAGGGAACAGGGGTTAGCCTGGCAGCGTTTCCACCCCCATTTTCCTGCCGTCCAGTCTCAGAATCCCATGATGGAGAAAGAGCCTTAACAGAGCCTCCCTCTTGACATACAAGTTCATTAACATTAACTGAGAACTTTCTAGTGCCTGACACTATTCCAGGCACTTTGCATGCTTCCTCATTTAATCGTCACCTTAACCCTATCAGCTGAAAACTATTATCGTCATTTCCCGGATGAGGAAACTGAGCTCCATATGGAGGAAGGAAGCAACTAGCGCAAGGTTGTTCGCTAGCAAGTAGCAGAACCAGAGTTCACCCCTGACTGTCTGACTGCAGACCCCCACTCTTAAACACCATGTTATCTGGACTCCCAATAGCAATGGTTCTCACCCATCTGGGCCAATGTGGGCTTTATCCTATTGTCAGAGACGTCTTGAAACAGAAATGACCCTTTAGCCAATCTAAAAACCATCACTGTTCATAAATGTTTCCTTCTGTGTAAGCTATCATCTTTCTAATATGCATTTATTAAAAGAAGGTTCCACATATAGAGTCATGTGTGGTCCCTGCCCTCACATGGGGCTTATAGTTCAGTGAGGAATTAGCTGGCTACAAGCTTTTACTTGAAAATAGTAACAGCACCAACCTCGTGTACCCATGCCTGACATCACGGTCAGTCCTGTTATGTATTTAAACACTGCCTGAACCCCTTCTCAACATTTTCTGTTCTACCCTGTGATCCCACTTCCTCTAATTATTTTCAGGAGTTGAGAATTCTGCAACTTTGAGTTAAATGAGGACATTGTCTGTTTAATGCCAAAACATCCAGCCACAAGGTGAAAACTTCATCCAGTTATCCTGCCCTTTCAATTCCAAACACGCAGATGTTTAGAAACTTCTGAAAGCTTGATTTAAAAAATAGTAATAATTTGCTTTCCAAATTCAAAGAGCATCTGGGAGAAGCGTCCTGAGGAGGGGATATATGAGACTATCAATGCAGACAAGAAAGCAGGAGTTCAGGAGTTGTCAGGTTAGATCCCGAGACAGAAGTGACAAAACAAAGCCACACTTGGTTACCATCATTCCTTCCCATAATAAAATCATCTCTCACATGGCTA
>NW_006777649.1:382397-384303 GCF_000442215.2 Lipotes vexillifer | reverse complement strand
TTTCCCTACTTGATGGTCAAATCCATGAAGAACATAGGTGCCGCCTAGGTCTCTTGCTTTTTCGTTTTTTCACTAATTCCATAGGTATTTACTGAGTATCTACTATAAGCCAGGCATGGTGATAGGCCCTAGAATTACAGCAGTGAGCATGAATGGCACGGTCCCTGCCCATGACCTCATGCCCTCAGTCTCTTTTGGTGGGAAGGGCATGAATCAAACGCCCCTGATATAAAACTGACCCTGGGATGGGGGCTTCACAGGTGCATAGGAGAGCAGACGATGGAGGAATTGCTCCATTCGGGAAGCACAGAGAATAATTTCCTGAGCAGCTAATAATAGAGCTGAAGCAGGAGGTAGGTAAGGAGAGGAGAAGGAGGCACCTTCCAGGCAGAGGCGATGCCGTGGACAAAGACCCTGAGGTGGGAAGTTGCACCAGAGAGCAGGCGATGGAACGAAGGCCAAAGTGGCTGGAATGCTGATCCCAGGGGATGTGTAGTACCAGCAAGATGCAGGTGACAAGGCAGCCAGGTTACGGCCATCATAGACCTTGCTAGGGAATTTACTCTTTCTCCCAAGAGCAATGCTTCTCTGCTCTGGTCATTTTTTGAAACAGCTCTTCTTTGCTCAGAAGCTCAATGTTCTACACCCAAGACAGGATATACACCAAGGCAGAAAAGCTGCCAGCACAACATAGAAAACTCCTGGCAGATATGACAAGTTTAAATTCCAGAAGCCAGTGGCATTTGGTCAGTGTGGCCATGTTGCCCTCTAGCCCTTGACTGCCACTGTTTTTATGTATGTCATGGCATGGCCTCCAAGGAGCTCCTCCAGTATCAAGGTGTCCTCCCTCCAAGGTGAATCCTCCCACGAGTGATTGAATTGTTTGGAGGGTCATAGAACCTGACAGCTCCCTGTTACACAAAGGAAAAGATAAGCTTCCGATTAGTCCTGGGGCTGGAGGAAGCCAAGATCGAGTGCACCTGTCAGAACTACTAACGGCATATAAATCATTACCTCAATTTTCCGTGCAAGAATTGGGCCAGAGAGAGAGAAAGCAAGGACTGAGGTTGTGTAGCAGTGCAGAACCATATCAAAGAGCTCTCGCTTGGCACCTAAGCAGGATTTGCTCTGCTATCCATGCAGAGAGAACAGGGCCCCGTGCCCAGAGGAACGACAGAGACAAATGCCCACTGGCTCTAGGAAGGGGCAAGTTGTTTCCCTGGCATTTCCTAAGGCTTCTATTGCTAATCTAGCAATAGCAGCCACCAGAGCTTTCCCAGACTCTAAAGGGGAGCAAGTTTGGTACTGTGCTTGTTCTCTGTGTGGTCCTAGATTTCCCGATTGTGTCATCACCATAGTCATCATTGCTATTGTTGCCATTTTCCTTTCTCTCATTCACTGGGCAGAAATCTCTGAGAGTTAGGGGCCAACAGTGGCTAACCTGCTCTCTTATCATCCAGGATATCAGGGTATTTCTCGGGGGGGAAAAAAAAAAAAACCAGCATAAAACTGAAAAAAGATTGAATGAAGGACAGGAAGTCAGAAGATGTTCGATATAGATTTCAAAGTTGAAATCAATTGGGCAGTGCCCACATCCTCACTGCATTTCCTGTCCATAAAATACCAAGTAGCTAGCAAAACATGAGAGCCTGGAAGATTCCAGGTGGAGAAGCCCCAGCACAGAGTAAACTCAAACTACTAACTTCTGCCACAGACCTCAAGAAACACTCTTTTGTGTTTCATCTGGGCTACTCTAGACAGAGTGAGCAAAACTGTGGGGGAATTGCTTCATTCTCCAGGATAGACAGAGTTAAATCTGGTTCCCAGAGCTTTTGAAAGGGACTTTGGTCAGTGGCAGCTGTGTGAAAAGGGGGCCAGGTATTTGTCCAGCCCAGATATTCCTGCT
>NW_006777649.1:370025-382381 GCF_000442215.2 Lipotes vexillifer | reverse complement strand
TTTCCCTGCTGCCGATAATGGAGGAGCCTTTCTTCTTTTCCACCCTTTGCGTATTTTAAAGAGAAGCATATCTTCAAAATTACAACATAACCTGAAATGTGTTGGCTGACAGTTAAAATTCCCTAGGACCTAGAAGAGAAATGCAGTATATTTTATGTGAACAAACCCGAAATATGAGTCAAGACAGTACACACAGAGATATGGGAGCTGAAGGAACAAGTCATATGGATACAATAAAACTAATTGCCTGTTTGTTCTGAAGGTGTGAGCAAAATATCCCCATTGCCAGGAGAAACGTGAGGCCAACTTCTTTCCACTTAACCTTCGGTAGGGGAGGAAAGCCCACAGTGGGAACCATTCTGGTAAAGAGTCTAGTGTAGCGGTTAACAGACTTTAAAGGAACAGCTCTGGATTCAAATCCCAGCTCTGTCTTTGTATGGCTTTGGGGCTTTTACTTAAGCTCTCAAAGTATCAGTTTTATCATCAATCAAGTACCTACATCATAGGACTTGTTATCAGAAAAAAAATACTAACACAGTATCCAGCTTTTAGTAGTGACCATTCCATAATAGGTAACTAGCTCCAGTTTGGAAATCAAGAATTCTCAGAACAGAGAGACAACTGGTAGACCCCAGCTGCTGCTTTTCGATAGAAGCATATAGTTCTGTGAGGATAGGTAAGAGGGAAGAGACTTCTAACTTGATCCTATGGTTAGAGTTTATGTGCCTAAGCCATATCAACCCTAATGTTTAAGACTCTTTAGTGAATGACACATCTCTGGCCTAAAAGAAATTCCCATTAAAGATTCTTTTTTTTTCTTTTTTTAAATTAATTAATTAATTTATTTATTTTTGGCTGTGTTGGGTCTTCGTTTCTGTGCGAGGGCTTTCTCTAGTTGCGGCCAGCGGGGGCCACTCTTCATCGCGGTGCGCGGGCTTCTCACTGTCGCGGCCTCTCTTGTTGCGGAGCACAGGCTCCAGACGCGCAGGCTCGGTAGTTGTGGCGCACGGGCCTAGTTGCTCCACGGCATGTGGGATCTTCCCAGACCAGGGCTCGAACCCGTGTCCCCTGCATTGGCAGGCAGATTCTCAACCACTGCGCCACCAGGGAAGCCCCCCATTAAAGATTCTTAATGAAGCTCTGTAAGCAAAGATTAGGAGATACTGGAAAATAAATCATCAATTTGAATCTCTCTGGATAAGTTGAAGTAAGTGTGTTCCCACAGTGCCATACCTGTTTTTGAAGGACCAGTGAACTTTCAGGTTCTCCCTGAGCTAAGAAACTTTATGTGTTTTAGTAGTAACTCCTTTGTAGGGACGAAGCTGAAGCCACGTCTCAGGTGAGCGGCCTAGGGGGTGGTGGCATCAAGAACTGCCTGTAAAGTTGTTCAAAGTTGACCCAGGACTCTGGTTTTGAATCTTCCTTTAGTTTCTCCGCCTCAGCCTCTAACCGTCAGTCATCAGAAATGCAGTATTTTCTGCCTAGGTCAAAGGATCCACTGTCAGATGTTAGACTTTCTGTCTTTATTTTCCATTAGCAATAAAGAGAAACATTCCAAGCAGGTCACTTTTCCTTAAATAAAAACAACCAAAAGAAGTTCTCTTGATATTTTCTCCTTTGTCTTGATCATTAAAAAAAATTCTATTTTTCTCTCCAGCACAAGCTCATTACCAACCTGTTTAACATTTGCAAATTCAAATACAACATTGGATATCAAAACTGACTTTCCAGAAATTTTCCCCTTAATTGGTCTGTTGTTTTTTTTTTTATATATATATATAGAAAGCATTCTGCCAGCATCTGTGGTGAGATAGATTCTGGAAAAACAATGTGCCAGGCCAAATTATCAGGTAGAATTACATTGCTCTCTATTTCTGTTTGATAACAGCACTGTGCCTTTGCATAATTTTTACTGATTATCGGAGGGAAAAAGCTGTAACTCAGGCAGATGAGCTTTATTGGCATTGGTCCCTTCTGGGGAAGAAAAAAAAAAAGTATGAGCAGAAGCATTTGCAAGTGTCGTATATGTTGAGAGATTGAAATTCCAAACAGTCTGTAAACTTAGCTTGCCTAAATCTGCAACCTTAAAAAATGAAAATGCCTCTCTGCATTTGGTGTCCTAACTCAAGAGCTGATTTGTCTCATTTTCTATAATTCAAGACAAAAGAAATTGCACGCCTGTAAATATATCTAGAACAGAATGTCACCTTAAATGAAAGAGTTCTCATGAAGGAAAAATAAATAGTTGGGGAGAGTCTGAGTCAGACTCCTTCCAAAGCTTGGAAATTAACAAGAAGTTAAATGAACACTCCAAACTGAACAGCTGCATATACTGCTTATATAGGAAGGGAGCTTTGTCCTCCACCTTTATTTGTTTGCATGCTGAACCATAGTATGGTTTCCATTTTCCCTAGCTGTCCTTAATTATCTCAGTTTCTACTAGTGGTTTCCCCTGTCAAGAGGGATAATGTAACTTTCATCTGTAATGTTTGGATGAACTCTGCTTACCCTTTCTGTGTCTTTCAAGGCATGCCCCCACTCCAGCAGTATCCTAGTTGAGAAGCTATTCTTTTGCCTCCAATTCTAGACTGTCCTCCCCTCTCTGGGAGAGTCCACAGAAATCCGTTGAGCCCACTCCCTAAGCAAATCTAGATCTTCTCTGACTCAGTCATTATGAGATTTAGGAATATTTAGTCCTAACTTTCATGTACTCCGAACAGCTTCAGACACCTGCCAGTATCAAGGGCCACTTGTATCATTTGATCCTTGTTCAGCATCAAACCCAATGCTTTAAAACAAGCAAAGAAACAAACAATAATCAGTGCTTTGCCTTTTGAGGACCTGAAGACAAGCATCTCACTTCATAATCTTCTTCCCCTGGGAAATTTACATCGCTTGCCTCCTTGGACATCTCCCATTGTGAAAACTGCAGCAAATAATTTTCCTCCTTTATGTCTTTCTTTTTGTCACATTCTTACTTGTCAATCAATAAATTACCCCCTGCCAGGCTCCAGCAGCCTGGCTTCCTTCTTTTCCACTTACATTCTCCTTTTGTGTTTAGAAAAAGAGCCCATTATTTTTCTCTTAACCTCCAGTGAAATCTTCCCCTTATTCTCTCCCTTTGTTTTGCTTATCATTTAAATTAATTCTCCGGTCCAACAGTGCCCATCTGCACCTGCCTTGATTCTCTGCATTTTCCCCTTTAACCATTAGAGTCATGTGCTCCTTTTCTGATCACACCAGCATAAGGAAATGGGATTTAAATAGCAGTAGCAGGTAATACTATAGACGAAAAGCCTTACTATAGTAAGGATCTCAGCTAGTCAGGTAGGTAGATTTATGCTCTCCAGGCTGGATAGGGCTTCCTGTCAGAGCTGTGCCTCTATGTTATCATCTGAGAAATGAGGTTTACCACCACTTGCCATCCCTGCTTTGTACGGTGCTTGTGAGGATTAGGTGAGAGCATATAGCAGCCCTCGGGAAGCATTAGGTACTATTACGATTATAGGAAGAAAATGTAAAAGACACAATCCCACACTTTTTTGGGTTTGGAAGCTGCAGCCATACATGGGTGAGAGAGACGCAGTCAGTGACCATTCAGGGGTCCCATCTCTCTACAGTGGGCCCCCCTTATTTGCAGGGGGTATATTTCAAGAGCTGCCAGTGGATGGCCAAAACTGCAGATAGTACAGAGCCCTAAATATGTTGATACTATGTTTTTTCCTATGCGTACATACCTATGGTAAAGTTTAACTTATAAATTAGGCACAGTAAGAGGATATCTGAATTGCTAGCATCACTCCTCTTAGGCTGTGGGCCTATTACTAAGTAAAATAAGGCTTACTTGAACACAAGCACTGCGATACCTCGACAGTCAATTTGATAACCAAGAGGGCTACTAAGTGACTCACGGGCAGGGTATGGACGAAGGGGTGAGTCACGTCTGCTAGATTTCATCACGCTACTCGGAACAACGTGCAACTTAAAACTTACGAATTGTTTGTTTCTGGAATTTTCCGTTTAATATTTTTGACTGTAGCTGACTACAGATAATTGAAACTACGGAAAGCAAAACCACGGGTAAAGGGGGGACTACTCTTTGTTTATGCAAATAACTCTGTGAAAAGGCATGTGAAATAGCACTGAACAACCTAAGGACAGAGCCTATCTTATTTGTTGTCTTATTCCCAAGACCCAGACTTGCGCTTTACACAAAGTAGGTTACCTATAAATACTTGAAATCAACATATATTGATCACCTAATGTCCAGATACTATGATGGTCACCTTCAAAGATTACTGTGTTCCCCAAAGTCTGGGCTATGTGTTTCTCTTGGTACAAGACAGCTTTAAGTAACTGTCTTTGAATCACATGACTGAAGTTTTCCTCTTTTCATTTCTTTTTAAAATTGTTCTGATTGCATGAAGCCCAAAGTCTTACTTTGAGTTAATATTGTGTTAACCCGTCTAATAACACTTATAAATCTTAATTTTTTTAAACTGAGAGCTGGCCTTAAGCTCTGAGTCCTTCCAGGTGACCATATCTGTCTAGAATTTAAGAACATTTTTTGGTTGTATTTATTTTTATAACATTCTTCTGGTTTTTTGGCAGTTCATTAAAAACTAGTTTTTCACGTATTGCTGTGATGTAAAGATCCCTCTCAAAACTAATGGAGTTTACTAAAAAGCAGATTCATTTCAAGAAGATATTAAGTAAATAATAGTCTGGGTAAATAGGTAAGGTTAAAAAAAAAAAAACTCGAAGAGGATACTAAAAGAACTGAGGTTTGACAAGCACTAGGCTAATTTCCCTGCGGTTATTTGGGAGCTTTTTAAACATCAAGGTACCCAAGTCCAACTGAGTTTGAATCTCAAAGTGTGCATCTGGGCAATCTGTATTTTCTTTTTCTCTTTAACAGCTCTCAGGTGGTTCTGATGAAAAAAACAGCCTGGGACTCTCTGAATGAGAAAGTGTCCAATTTTCGTTATATAAAAAGTTTTTTAATTCAGTCAACAAACATTTGTTGAGTGTCTACTATGTGTAATGCTCTGTGTGTTGGGTGCTGGCGAGAAAATGGAAAACACTATGGAAGCAGGCCCTACCACCACGGAGCTTACATTCTAGTAGAAGCTCATAAATATTGTGTTCCCTGAGTTTTTGCCTGCTTAAGAATTTTGCTTCTATGCTAAATCACAGCCCGAAAGAATATAAAATCTTTATAACTTTGTGGACACTGTTTGGTTCTGTTTCTGACGTGGGGTTTACTGTGGAGAGCAGTCTGAAACCAGCCTTATTTTTACCTCTTATAAATTTGACTCATTTTTAAAGCTCTGTATAACCCATAAATCTTCTTTATACTTGAAGTGAAATAACTTCACCAGAGTATGCCTTGGTATTAACTCTCATCCCTTTTTGTTGGTATACTGTACCCTTTCAATCCTTGCAGTCTTGGATTTAACTCTTTGTTACAGGGATTTTTAAAAAACATATTTTAAGTATTTTTTCCTGTTCACTTCTTTTGGTCTCTTCATGACGAACAATAACACATACATTGGATCCTCTTTCTTTTCTGCAAGTATAATCTGCTTTCCACTGATTTTTATGTCTTAGTACTTTTCCACTTTGTTTTGTGTCATTTCCTCATGCTTATAAACCACGTTGATAACTATGTTTTTCAGATTTTTCTCTGTGTTTTACTGTTGTTCCTTCAAAGCAGCTTATATCTCTATAATTGTTTTATTTTCTCTTTCAGTTCCTTCCTAGGTTCAGCTAGCTTGTTTCTTACCTATATCCATCACTACCACGTAAAAGAGCCTTCCAGTTGTTCTTCCTACATTCACTCACTCTCTTCCCCCTCACATTTCACAATCTGATAACCACACTGCACTTCGTATGATGTTTTAAAATTATAGATCGGATCATTCATTACCCTATTAAGAGCCTCAGACATTTTCCCCTATCACCTAGAATGAATTCCAAAGTCCTTATCATTACTTACAAGGTCCTGTTATTGACCCCTGCCTACAAATTATGTGATGAGTTTCTTGTGTGATTAGACTCTTTGTTTTGTCTTCTCAATTTGTGAGCTGCTTTTGGAAAAAGATGATTCCATAGCCATAGTATACCAGTAGCGCCTTGCATCTAGTAAGTGCTCAACAAATATTGCTTGGAAATAGTTACATTACCTCTTCCAAGTGTTAGAATATCTTACTGTGAGTTAGACCTTGACAAAGGCAGATAGAAGATCCCCAGGATAATCTAATGAAGAGTCTTAAAAGTATCAAGATTTTAGATTCCCTGGTGTGATAGAAAAAGTATGGTCTGCGAATTCAGATTATGTTTGAAGCCTGCCTCTGCTGATCCTGAAAAGGGGTCGGTAAAGTGGGCAATTTTGCACAGGCTAGATTCCAAAATCATCCCATAAAAATATCCTTGAAGAATCCCTTAAATTACCCATATGATATAGTGTACATAGTTTTTTTTATAAACTCTGTACAAAATAATATTTACACGTAAATATGCATAATATAAAGAATAATGTACAATATAAAGCTATACCCCAAATGTGGAAGGCCATTTATGAAAAAACAGACTTCTTTAAACCTTAGTAGCTCATTCAACACATCAAGGTTCTGGGAGATGATATCCGCACAGATCTGCCTGAGGAAAGTGCAGATCCACTGCCCACATCTCATACTTACTTGGGTGCCTCCAACCATTGAATGGAATGCAGTTGCAACACTCAACATTATTCAAATGTGTGTCCTTCCTTTTTTTTTTTTCTGGCTTATGCTAAGCATATGTACTTGAATCCACATACTAATGCATACGTGATGCAGTTCAGTATATAATTATTCCTAGATGAAGGGCAAAATAATTCCTTAATAGAATGTGAGGTAGGTGGGAGTGAGGTAGAGTAATGTGAAATTCAACTACAGTGATTTTAAATGAAATGCAGATTTGTCCTCTTTTCCCTCTGTATGATTAGTTTTCCCTTCCTTTTGACTGTGAGCCTCAGAACCTTATGGTTTTTAAAGAGGTCCTCTGCTTTGCCTGTTTGAGAAAATAATTCATATTTCTTCCTTCAGGAAGAAAAAAAAATTAATGGAGCTTATAATCCTATGAGTCAACCTTAAAGGCTATAAGGTCCACCCTGTCACCCTTCCTTCTCCATCCCGTCACCCTTCCTTCTCCATCCCATCATTATATAGGCTCCCATTTCACAAAACTAGGGGGCAAAGAAGAGGTCAGGAGTGAGTAAGGAAATGGAAGACAACCTTGAAAACTTGAGGGGGACAGAAAGGGTGTAGAGTTCTAAGAGGACAAAGCACAGAGCTAGTGCATGTGGAGAGCAAATTCAACCATTCATGTGTAGAATGTGGAAAGACAAAGTGAATGTGTAAAACAGACCCCAGGGTCTTAGTGAATAATAACATTAAAGTGTCAGTTAAAACTCGACCAGGAGTAAGTCATCCAAAATAGTATGTTGTTCCAGAAGAAGTAATTACCAAATCTTATTCAGCTCAGGATACACTCTTAGTCTAATACAGTTTAATGAGCTAGTCTGAAAAAAACGTGATTGCCGTGTAAGATTGACAGGCACACGGGGAGAGAGTGTATAAGACAGAGTTAGAGCAGTGGATTCATTGCTTGAAGAAGATTGAAAGGCAATTATAACAGCATATTCCAAACAAAATATAATTTCTATCCAGGGAATAGTGACCGATTGTGCTTTACTCTCTTTGAACAAGAGACTGTTAGAAAGTCTAAATTATTAGCACTAGGAACTCAAGTTAGGAAATGATTCCAAGAAGGCTGTCAAAACAGTGCCAATTTGAAGAAGGAAGCTAGAATTTAGAACTCTTAAAATATCAGATTATTCTCCACTGGATTGTGTGCATACACGGTATGAGGGATGGGGCGAGTTCTGGAGCGATCGGGATCAAGGAAGGCTTAGGGAAGGGGGGGTAGATGGAAATGGGGTGAAAAAGGGGAGCATTGTAGGAAAAGGTGTGGAGGTGATTGTGAATGCAGCATGTTCAAGGGCAGGGATGAGACTTCCCTAGAAGGGTCTGACTATGTCTTTCTTTCTCCCTACTGTGTTTCCCTTTCTGCTTGTCCCCTTCTCTCCTTCCTTGATAGTGCTGCCTGGTTAGTTTGAAAGTGGGATGGAGTCAGCGCTAGAGTGACTCACTGAAGGCCATGTTCAGACTGGTAAACAGACAGAGTTAACTTTTATTGGCAAAGAGAGAAGAGAGGGCCTGACACGAAGAGAGAAGCAGTTTAAGAAGCCAGGTGGCCCCTAAGAGAGACAGACACAGAGCCAGAAAGACAAAGTAAAGTTCCTCCCCAGGCCCCTAACAGCAGGCCAAGCCCCTGTTCCATTTCACATCCTCCGTTTTTGGTCCTGGTAAACTGCAAGATTTTTCTCTCCTACAATAATCCTTTTGTTTTTTGTTTTTTAAGTTGTTTTTGGTTTTGTTTTAAGTAAGTTTGAGAAGGTTTCTGTTTCTTGGCCTCTAAAGAGTCCAGACTAGAATAGAACTTCCCCCTGCCCCCAGCCTGCTTTCTTCTCTCTTTCCCCGTTCCCATCCCTGGAGGCTTGCCATCCTTTTTTCTTTACAGTCCTGTGTGCGGCTGCTTTTCTCAAACACTCTTTTCTCTTCTTTGTCCCATTCCTGCACCTCTGTTCTTGGCCCGTTCCTGCTTTCTCTCCTTGGAACTAGCAAACCTTCTCCTGGAGAGTTATGTCTTCCCCCGCCCACTTCACGTGACAGCTTTATTTGCCAGGATCATTACATTTCAAATTCAGCCCCGCCACTGGGGAACGGGGGATTTAAGGTACCTCCCACCCTCCAGCCAAACTTCAGAACACTGTCATTGTCTTCTCCATACACCTAGCGCATTCACCCGTCTGCTGACCCATCATCTTCATTATGCAGAAAAATGCCGTTATCCAGAATCCACAATTCATTAGATTCCTACATTCACATACATACTCTTTCCTACTGCTGCATTTCACTTTTAAGAGAAAAGGATAAACCCTAGGGAAGAGAATTGAGGAAATCACATTCACGTTCAAAGTAGTTAGTAGAAAAGATTTGACTTGACATTAACTTATTTGAAAGAAGACCTGGAAATTTTAGTTGACACTGCAATATGGATTATTACAAAAGTAAATCCGTTTTAAGCTGTATGAGTAGAAAGCACATGTCTTGTACTGTATAGGAGAATACACGTCCCTCTGTGTTCTGAACTCTGGCAGATTGTGTTCAGTAAGGCAAAGCATCAGTAGAGGTGACCCAGCCCTGACCACTGGTGAGGAATAAAGATTGGAGGCTATGTCTTGGTCTAATTGAATGGAGAGTGGGATGGGTTGAGGTCTGTCCTCAAATATCTGGAGGACTTTTGCATAGAGGAAGGGGTAGACCGGCTCTCTGTCAACCCAGGGAACTAACAGGTGGACAGTTAAGGAAAGCAGATCTAAATTCAAAGGAATGAGGAAGCCATGCTGATTTAGAGCTGCTTATGCTTTCCCAGGAAGAGTCCAGTGCAGGCTGAAGAATCCTGAGAATCCCGCCCTGGCTGGACATGAGAGGCAAGGATTTCCCTTCTTTTTTCTTTTACATTACAGAACTAACACAGGGTTATAGCAACAAGTCAGATAATGCTATATCGTGACCCCACATGTTAAGGTAACTCATGTTACTAGTTTGGTGGGTGTCCTTCCATACCTTTCTCTATGTCTGCACAAACATGGATTAACCTTAATGGATGGATTTGATTTTGTTTTGTTTCTACAAACTCAAGATCATACTATACACACTACTCTGCTCAGTAATATAAACATCCCTCCTGGTCATTCATCTTCTTTGAAGTGGCTGCCGATATTCTAAAGTATGGGTATACTATGACTTATTAAACCAGTCCCCTATTCATAGACGGTCACCTTATTTCCAGATTTTGTTACAATGTCATTGTAACTAACAATGCTGCAGTAAATGATCTCAAACATATATCATCGTAAACCAGTGTTTAGTTTTTATAGGATAGTTTCCATTAAGGTAGGTTTTGCTAAGTCGAAAGATGTGCACATTAATGTATTTTAATAGCTACTTCCAGATCACCTTCTGAAAGTCTTGTTGCATTCATACTCCCACCAGCAAGTGCCCATTTCCTCATACTATCTCCAGGATACAATGTTATCAGTCATCGTAATTTTTGCACATCCCAGTAGCGATACTACTGAGAAGGGAGGGTAGGATAGTGCTTAAGGATAAGGATGCTCTTGGCCCAAGTACCTATCTGAGCTCCAGCAAGCACTAGCTGTGTGACTTTAAGCTGAGACACGTTACTGCCTTGTATTTTAGTTACACTTATTTGTTAAAAGAGGTATGATATGAGTACCTACCTCGTAAAATTGTTCTGTGTATTAAATGAATTAATAGTTAGAAAGGGCTTAGAACAGTAGTTGCATGTACTAAAATTTTTATAAGATTAAAGATTAATGAGGTTAATCTTCTATAAGAGTAAAGATTGAAAAATCTTGCATCTCCTTGACTACTAATAAGGTTGGGCGTATTTCTATATATTTCTTGGTGATTTCCTTCTAGCTTTTTCTAAATGTTCTGTCCATGTCCTTTTGCCCATATTTTTACTGAGTTCTCTTTTTATCAATTGGGGGGAACTTTTTTATATATTACAAATAGTAACCCTTTCCTGTCATTTTTACCTTCCATCACTTGTTACCTTTTAATCCATTTATTAAAATCAGAGGTTTTTAGAAAAATATTAACACAAAAACCTCAATCAGTATAGAACTCTAAAAATAATTTTAAACTCATATAATCTCATACTCCAACCATGGTTAAGAGTCTGTGGTACGGAAGTTCCTCCTTTTACCCCCTCCAAATCACTGACTCTCAGCCTTGGCTCTACATATCGGTCAACCACAGGCTTTCCAAACACTAGTACTTGGGTTCCACCTCCCAGGCATTCTGACTTAACAACACTCCCCAACACCGCCACCCAGTGGTGGGGCCCAGGCATCAGTTTTCAATAAGAAGCCTCATTTGATTCTAATGTGCACCCAGGGATGGGAACCAGACCGTGCAATCCTGAAAAGTCACTTTGCTCCTAAATCAGAATGTCACTAGTAACCACTACCACCACAGTAGGCAGAACTGACACAGTTTAGTTCTGTATATAGCTTTGTTCCTACCTATGAAAGGCCGTGTTTCCAAGGTCTTAGAGATGCATCTCTGTGTACACCCACACCCTTTTGGTGTAATGACTTCTTTAGTGTAAAGACACTGATGACTTTTTAGTGTAATAACTTCCAACTCTAAGATTCTTTAAGTTTATATCAAATTTATACTTATCTTCTTAGATCTGTATAAGCCGCAGTAGTGAATGACAGAATATAGTGTGATACTCCTGAGGTTTTGGTGATCCTTGATCATCAAAGATTCAGTGATATTTATCCTCATTGTTAATAGGAGAAAGCGTGTGGGCAGATTTCAGAAAAACTTACATCGATAACAGTTAAAAAACAAAACTAAAACAAATTTTGTGATTAATCCTAACCAGACTTAAACCACTGCCTCTTCCCATCCCATCCCCTTCCCCACCTATAAACGTTAATTGAAATTTTCCTCTACTGTGATATTTTAAGATGTCTCCTTTTTTCCTGTGGAATTACACAATGTGAAGCATCAAGGGAAATAACAGGAAAGGCAGTGAACATGCCTTTCAGAGTGCAGGGAAACACGCTTTGAGAAATAGCAATGTTGGCAGAAAATGGAAGTGTCTGGGAGAAAAAAACAAGATAAAACTGGCAGAATTACAGGCTGCTGCATGGGCTGGTAATTAGAGAGTGAGTTCATCTTCTGAGGGAAAGATATTTTTCCTCTCTTTTCTGTAGAGAGGCCAAAAGGAGTCAAAGACACTGAGAGCATGAAATTGTTAGTCTGCCATAAAAACCATCTTTGATGCATTGGGTTTAAAAAATATGTATTAATTCCCCAGGTATTTTTTTTTTATGGGCTGTGTGTTATTCTTGTAGCTGGCAATAAGGGATAAGTCTCTGAGAGATAGATAGATAGATAGATAGATAGATGGATGATCGATCTTTCCTATATTTTATGAATATATAAAGACTTTTTAAACCAGAGATCTTTATGGACTGAAACTTTTTGCTGCCTATTGTGGAAGTTAATACTGGGTTTCTTTTATACACCTTTGATTTAGACTATTTCCAGAAAGGTTTCCTTAAGAACTGGATTTTTCAGTCTCAGAACTGTTGACATTTGGGGCCGGATAATTCTTTTTTTTTTTTTTTTTTTTTTAACTTTTTT
>NW_006777649.1:365489-369989 GCF_000442215.2 Lipotes vexillifer | reverse complement strand
TTTTTTTTTTTTTTTTTTTTTTTTAACATCTTTATTGGAGTATAATTGCTTTACAATGGTGTGTTAGTTTCTTCTGCTTGATAACAAAGTGAAACAGTTATACCTAGACATATATCCCCACATCTCTGGGCCGGATAATTCTTTGCGGCTAGAGGCTGTCCTGTACATCCTAGGGCTTTTAGCATCATCCTTGGCCTCTATCCAATAGTATGGGCCCCATTGTGACAATAAAAAATATCTCCAGACATTGTCAGACGGCAGTTTGGCCCCCAGTGAAAAGCAATGCTTATGGCTCTGCTTTTGGAGTTGAGGGAGCCCTCACTTCTTCAAAAAGCAGTGTACCTAACTCCCCAATCTAAATTAGAGCCCCTGTTTCATTTAATGAAAGAATATTTTTTCCTGTCTTGAAACAATACACATCTCTTTATAGGGTCAGTGACAGTTTGTAACAGTGTGTCTACCTCAGGTCATTAATGTCTTTCTTCCCTGTTAGACTTTAAGTGCTGCAACTAATCTGCTTTGTTCACCCTGTACACATACCGCCCAGAGCAGTGACTGGCACTTAATGTTTGTCAAAGAATATAATCCTAAGATATTTAAGACCCTGAAGCACAAAGCCTGATTTGGTCCAAAGGGGTTTTTCCTCTCAGGCTTATTTCAATCTATTTGACGAAGCCAGTAAAAGAAGAACTCAGGGACATATTGAGGCTGTTGAAGGGTGTGATCCAGGAAATCTAAAAATTATATTATTTGGATAAGATTCCCTGGGGGTTTGGCGGGGTGGTGTTGAGTGGCAGTTTCATTCTGGAAACAACAGCTCTGATATGTCTCTGTAAACTGGAGCCAACCTCTCACTCCTGCTTTCTGAGCTCCATCCACCGTTGATCCGTGGAGGAAACAAGTGTTCTGACCAGGGTGAGGCTTAATGCTCCATTGATTCTCTGAGAGAAAATGCCCCAGGACCAGGAGAGATGGGCCTAGGGAAGATGAACCTCAATACAGACAGCAGAAGAGGCCTTTAAAGGCTTCTTTTCATGTTCTTAAAAAATGGAATTAAGATGCATATTTTTTTAAATGAAAAATGACTGGCATTCTTCCCACTGAAAATGGGAAGTAATTTAATTTGTGAGTGGTTTATTTTATTTGACAGTCTTTGTACATACTCGATTTGGTTTGTTACACTGAATTACCCTCTGATAATGGGTATACAGAATGCCAGACTGTGCCCCCCAGGTTGGTTTGATAATTGGATGAACGACCATATTGTACAAGGTTTTCATGACAATGTGGGCAGAAGCTATTAGGAAAACTCCCAACCAGAAAAGCCTTCCACCTTTTTTCCCAACAAAGTTAATTGCTACCCAATGACGAGTCATTCCGCCGGCCACTTCTCCTGAGCATTGCTAAGTTCTATAATCATGACTGAAATCCCTAGGGTGGATGGAAGCGATGCCTAAACCCCACAGCCTGTAGAAAAATGCGGAAAATCTTCCCTAGGCAGTCTCTCAGAACGGACCATTTTTTCGACAGTTGAAAGTTAATGTGAAGGATTCTCGTGATAGCTACCATAGGGGCTCGAGCCAGATGGTCAAGTTCAAAGGTAGCTCCACCTCCAAGTACCTGTATGACCTTGAGCAAGTTTCACCACTTCCTTTGCTTCAGGATCCAAACCTGTAAAGTGGGAACAATATTAGTATCCACCTCTTAAGGTCATTGTGAAAATTCAGTAACATGGTACACATACAGTATACATACAGCTTAGCACAATTTGGCAAAAGTAAGCTCTCCAGAAATGTCTCTTTGGTAGATGGTATGTATCAGGCCATGTGCTAAATTTTCTCAACAAAGGTACAGAGAGCTGCTACCTCTAACGTTGTGGAAGGGAGCCTTGAAATGGAGAAAGATGAAGTAACAAGCCCAGGGCCACATGGTTGGTAAATAGACCAGCCAAGATTCAAGCCCAGGTCTGTGTGACTCTAAAAACTCTAACACCATATGCAACTTCAAATTTTGTGCTTGTGTACCCACTAGAAGAATTTTGAAAAGCCACACAGCTTCTTGAGCATTTTTAAGTAGACAACTAATCACTTCCATCAGAATGTTAAATACTTACAGAAGATGTGATTTCAGGAGTAATTTAAACATAGGCAGTTTAAAATAAAACTGTTATATCACCTTTTTAATGCAACCCATGGAATTTAAATACCGTTGTAACTGGATACCCATCAATATCCATTAAAAGAATAATGAACAGGTTCTTTAAATGTCAGAACTTTCTGTTGTTCCTTTTTCTTCTTTAATTATGTATTTTTCACTGCACTTCCCCCAGATAAATGTTTAATGCTTTTTTTTTTTATCATTTCTACAATGAAAAATAGGTAGATTTTTTCCCCTCCCTATGACTGTAAGAGTTTAAAATTCTCTTGTGGATTTAATGGTCTCTAAAATTATTAATAGAACACAATTAACCAAAACAACATAAAACATGCAATTCTGACAAATAATGTTTAAACATAAGAAGTAAAATTTGATTAGAAATTCATATTATAATGAGCTGAGGGCGGGGCATTTGTGGGGCTTTGATTAAAGCTGCCGGCTGATTGTCCCTCCCTGAAGCGTTTATACCTTGGATAGCGCCCCACAGTAAGATTCAGGATGGGGAAGGTTTGTTTCTTTTCCAAATGCGAGAAGGAGAACCTAGGCTGTGGGTATGTCCTGACATGATTTGATTTTAAGAAGGGAATTATATTAAGTTAGAGATGGGGAAGTGCTTTCCTTTAAAACTGTTCCAGATAGCTCTTGGGAAGTCATTACATTCTCCTGTTTGAAGACAGCTGCTCTGCACCGCTAAGCTGGGTTGCTTTGGAACAGGGATATTTATAGCAGGACCCCACTGGCTCTCCCATCTTCAAGATGACTCACTCCCTCTTCCTTGGCAATGAAGTCTGGATGCTCTTTACCTATTGGCTTTATCCCAAACCTACAGTAATTATCGTTGGAGAGTCACGGAGGATATTTTTTGAAGGAAGCCCAGGAAAGACAAGGTGGCAAACTTGAAGTGAGGCTGAAATCTGGAACTTTCTACCCTTTCCTCCATTGGAAATGGTCTAGAGACCATTTAGGGCCTCTAGATGGAATGGTATTATCACCCCAGATTCCCCACCAGGCCTTGAACCTGTGGTCCCAGAGCACCAGGGTCAGGGTTTCCCTGCACCAAGGGAAAGGTGGACAGCTCCTACCTGTTTCTTTTCTAGATCAAACAAACATGGTTTCAGCTTCCCAAAACGGCTGGTTATGAACAAGAAGGGGTGGGTAGGGGGTTGTGTATTCTCTGCCCCCGCTAATCTTTATAAGGATACTCTGTGTGGTAACTGCCCAGCACGTAGTAAATGCTTAATGAATGTTTATGGAAGGTTTTACCTGGGGCCAGTGTGTGGTCATAACATTCCTATGTGAACTTCCTAACTGATGACATGGAACCCCCGTAACACCATGGCCTGAATATGTCCTGTCGGTCTCAATATAGAGTAATCTCAGTTATTGGAGAGGGCATTGGGGAGCATCTGTTGAACACTGACAAGGAGATAGGGAGCAAGCATGAATTTAAATTGATAGCAGTTTCTGGGCTTCCCTGGTGGTGCAGTGGTTGAGAGTCTGCCTGCCAGTGTAGGGACCACGGGTTCGTGCGCCGGTCCGGGAAGATCCCGCATGCCGCGGAGCAGCTGGGCCCGTGAGCCATGGCCACTGAGCCTGAAGGTCCCGAGCCTGTGCTCCGCAACGGGAGAGGCCACAACAGTGAGAGGGCCACGTACCGCAAAAAAAAAAAAAAAAAAAAATTGATAGCAGTTTCTTCAAATTTCATGTTAATTATGTTGATTGTACTTAATATTCCAAGGGTATTCACGTGTTTGTCTGCTGAACTCAATCAGATTTGACCCAGAGTTACAAAATAGCTGAAATCCATTCACATCCTCGTACTGATGGACACCTCTCTCCTTCCTTCTCCATGGCTCCATCTTCTTTCTTTTCTTGAGCTCCTGTCCGGCCGTCTCTTCTCTCTCAGACACTTGCCTTGAATCCGTCAACTTACAGGGGCACTGGATGTTGCCACGGTGAGCACAGCTGTTGTTTTTCCTCTGTAAAGAGCCCTCGCCTCCAGCCTCTCTCCCTGCTGTGCATTTTCACAGGTGTTGTTTAAAGTGGGGGCCTCGGGGGCTTCCAGGATTCTGCTCCTCTTTCATTGTATGTCTCTGAAGGGGGCTTCATGACCCGCCAACACCTGCTTAGGTGCCGTGGAAGACTGTGACGCATCACCACTGTGGTCACCGAACAAGCCAAGTGACAGCGACATTCATTTTGTTAGTAAATGGGTTCTGAGAGGTGACAGATGATCTTATATTTCCCAAGAGGAGAGGCAGGAAAGATAATGAGAAAGACTCGAAGGGAGGAAAACTGAGAGAGAGATGGGGAGAGACAGAAGGAGGGGAGAGGGAAGGGAAA
>NW_006777649.1:353262-365215 GCF_000442215.2 Lipotes vexillifer | reverse complement strand
GGAAAGAGAGCGAGGAGAAGGGGATTCCTTAACACGGAGGGGGATCAGTATTGGGCAGCTCCCTGCACCTCCCTGAGGCTTCTTTATCCCCACAGTTACACCTGTGATCCAGCCCTGGCTACTTATCCTACATCTCCTACCACTTTCCTTCCCTGCTCACTCCTCTCCAGCCACAAAGGATCCTCACTGTTCCTCCTACCCTCTAAGCACATTCCAACCTCAGGGCCTTTGCACTTGCTGTTTCCTCTGCCTGGAGTGCTCTTCCCAGAAAGCCACATGGCTGGCGCCCTCCCTCCATTCAGCTCTCTGCTCGAGTGTCATCCCCTGAGGGAGGCCTTCCATCCTCACCCCACCTCACATAGCATGACGTCCATCCTGCACGCCCTCACCCAACTCAGGTTTTCTTCATGTCTGATATAGAGGAGGGATTGATTCCATGTTTTGAGTGAATAACAAAATCGCTGACCGCCCCCCACACCCAGAAACGCACAGAATCACACACTTGCACGCATGCGCTTTGCTCCAACCCCCCCACCCCCACCCCGAGCTCTGCACACACCGGTCCCTCTGACCGGAGCACAGCTTCCGCCCCCAACTTCTGCCTGGTGGATTCCCACAAACCCTTCACCTCCTGCTCGCTTACCAGTCCTGTCCTTTTTGAGGCCCCCCTTGAGCTCCCCAAGCAGACACGGGGCCCATTTGGCTGACACTGTCCTGGGCAGTGCACCTGCACTGAGACATCCACGTGCGTACTTATCTCTCCCGCACACCTGAGGGTGATCCTCCAAGCCCAGAGGACAGAGCAGCCAAGGACTTAGACTCCAGAGTCGGGAGTGCCAGGCATGAGTATGAGCTGTGTGACTTTATACAGATTACTTAACCTTTCTGGCCTCTGTTTCCTCATCTGTGCAGCAGAGATCATATTATCCACCAAGCTAAATGATAGGGTACTGATGAGGATTCACTGATGAATTGCTTAACATTATGAGCAGTCAGCTGGGTCGGAGGATGGTGAGTGGAGGGTGTGCTATGCGAGGTGGGGTGGGCGTGGAGGGCCTCTCTCGGGGGGTGATCACTGAACAGAGCCCTGAGTGATGTGATGGAGGGAGCCACGGGGTGCTCTGGGCTCCTCTCATCCACTAATACCCCAGCTGAGACACATCTCTGTAAGCGCCGTGGCAGGTTAGACTCTGAGGCTGCTCTCTTGGGCCCTGGGACATTATCCGGCTGATACTCTAACACGATGCTTATTATCTTGCCAACCAGGCCAGGGTGCTCATCCTTCAGAATCAGGCTCTGGGAGATGAGCAGAAACTGAATCAAGGTCAGGGAGGAGTATGAGGCACCTGAGGGAAGGCCGTGAATTCCGGCATCGCAGTCCAGAACCACCTGTACCCCCCGAGGGCCAAGGGCTGACCCGCATTCTCATTCGCAAGCACAATGCAGCACCAGCCTTGTCTCAGGGATGAGTCTAGGCCCACGGCCACTGCCAAGATATCTCAGAAAAGAGGGTTTGAACTACCATTTAAAGGTCCTGGTTTGATCCTGGAGTTTGTCTGGTTCTGTGGAGAATGACTCAGGCACCTGCTGTCGGGGGGCAGAGGAAGGGAAGCTCTGGGATGAGTGGCAGAAACCCAGGCTGTGTTGGCAACCCCAACTGGGTGACCATAGATGTGGCATGTAACCTCTCGGGCTCCTGATTTGCTCATCTGCAGAATATAGGAACTGTCTGGGCCAGTTGGTCTCAAAATTTCCTTAACCACAGAAATAGTTATTTAAGCAAGATATTGATTGAGAATCCAAACATATTACCAGGAATGATGAAGAGGGAAAGGCCTAGGCACCACGGCCTCCCACTCTGCCCCCCCACAACATAACACTTATACACACGACAGCCTTGAAAGAGGCTTTCATGGCCCTTCCAAGATTCAGTGTTCCGTGATTCAATGTCACATGCGTATGGCACAGTCCTTTCAAACTGTTAGGCTGAACCACATGAAATTACTGAGCTTTGACAATTTTTGACTTGCAGAAATGACATTCTCCTATTTCAGCCTAAGAGTTTCATTTGTAACAATGGTCACGTGTGCTCACGCAGGAACCAAATTGTCCAAGTTGAGCCCCTCATCTTCCTCTCTGTGTGACATCGGACAGGATACCTTTCCTGTAAAATGGCAAACAAGGAGTCTTCCTCGTGAGGTCGGCTACTGAGAGGGCTGAAGGGCAGGGGTGCTGTAACGCAGTGACTGCTACTACAGGAAGCCCTCCATGATCTCACAGGGAAAGCCCAAATGGTTGCCTGTGGGCCGAACTCAAGGAACTGTGTCCCACTATTCTTCCTGCCTGGCCCCAAAAGGAGTAGTAGAAAACACAGTCCCAACAGGGTTTCTTAACTGGTCATCCTGTCCAGCTTGAACTGCCTTACCTCCCTCTTCCTTCCTGTGAGGGGTGTCACTGGGCAGTGGATAGCCTTGACCTGGGCATGGGAATGGCGTTGGAATATCATGAGTGACGTTCATCCCCTGCCTCATCTGGGCAAAGCATTAGCACTCCCTCCCCAGATACCTACCCGGAGCTTCCCCATTAAGTGCCACATCATGCAATATGTCAGCCTGAATTAGCAGGCAGGCCCATCACATTAAACCGAAACTCTGGGCTGGCAGTTACCACTTGGTAATGCCTCTTTATCCTGGCTGTCGTGCACCCTTCCCTGCCACCAGAGCCACGGGAAGCCTCTGCGGACAGTGCATGGTAATGAAGGAGGCCCAGGGAAGAGTTGAGGAGAAGCCACAGGAAGTCATCACAGATTCCATTTCTTCCACAGCCCTGGGGAGCCTGCTTTGAGCTCCTCTACCTTGCGGGGCTGAGCAGAGCTCAAAAGCTCCAGGTGGGGAGTTCCTTTATGACAAGCCGCGAGAGCCGGCATGTGTCTCTGAAAGCACACATGAACACCTACAGCACCAAACTGAGATTTCT
Organism: Lipotes vexillifer; assembly: GCF_000442215.2. Taxonomy (NCBI): domain Eukaryota; kingdom Metazoa; phylum Chordata; class Mammalia; order Artiodactyla; family Lipotidae; genus Lipotes; species Lipotes vexillifer. The sequence continues at coordinate 362,239 of NW_006777649.1, read as the reverse complement.
AGAGGCAGCTTAACCACAGAATTCTATGACTACCACTACCATTATTACTACCAATAATCCTATTGATTCCATAAATTCTATGGGCACTGTACTCGTATCCCTTACAGAGCATTTATCACGTCTTACCATGTATGCTCTTTGAGTGTGGTGTGATACAGTGGAAAAAGCACTAGATTTGCAGTCCGATAGACTCTGGGATCAAATTCTGGCTATGCCTCCTATAGCTGGGCAACTCTGGGCCAGTGACTTAGCTTCTCTGAGCCTGAGTTTTCTCTTTGTAATAGTACTTTGTACTACTAGTATCTATTTCACAGAGTTGTTGAAACAATTACTGAGATGGTGTGTGAAGAATGTTTGACGCAGAGCCAATGCCCAATAAATATTTGCGGGAGAGTTCCTAAGGGCAAAGGTACTTTTCTTGTCCATTACAAAGCCTTAACTCAGACACACCCTCATTTGGCATTCGATAGTATATCACCTTCCTTTTCAAAGTTCTGCTTCCCTCATCCTCTAACTTGTTCTCTACTCTACATCAGAAATGATCTCATGAAAACTTTGAACCTGATCATATCAAAATCATTGGAAATCTTTTGATTTCTTCCCATTTCTCTTAGGATGATGGCAAAAATCTTTCCTGGGGCCTGCCTCTTACCTCCCCTGTCACTTCATCTTCCACCATGGTTCTCATCACTCTCTGTCTCAACTACGTTGACCCATCGATCTTTCATTCTTGCCTTACCCTCACCACCGGACCTTTGCACACGCTCTTTCCGCTGAACGGAGCATTCTTCCTTCCCCTCCTGGCCCAGTAAACCCCTTCTTATACTTTAACCAACCAATTCTTACTTCCTCAGTAAAACTTCTCCAGACCTCCCTGGCCAGGTGAAATCCTTTAATGCTATTTCCTCTCCTTTTGTACTTACTACAAATAAAATGTACTTACTACATTTTATTATGAGATGATTTTGTACCTACCTCTAGCACCTGGACCAGCCATGTGAAGGCAGGACCTGTGTCTGGTTTTGCTCACCAGTTGAACCCCCCAGGACCTTGTACAGAGCTCAAGCAAATGTTGCTGAAAGGGTGAGTGGGAGGTTGAACTGAAGGGCAAATCATCTCAACAGATCCCAACCTTCTTGATAAGTAGGGCACAGTGAGTATTTCAGGTAGTATAACCAGAGCCCAGAAGGGGCAGGATAATTGCCAGAGGTCACACAGCCTGTCAGTGAGGGGCGAATCTGTGGTCAGAACCTAGTTCTTGCCATCCCTGGGCTTATACTATAGAACCATTATCCAGAACAGGGTAAAGGGCTCTCAAAGACTTTCCCTCCCATCCCACTGCTGCTTTTCAGAGGACCCCTGGCTCTTCCTACATCCGCATCTCAAGCTCCTCTGGTTTCCAGGATATCCACTGCCACATTTGCGTAGAATTCTGTGATTCCTCTGAATTGTTTTTTAACTTAAAAACTACCTCAAAATCCTTCAAGACTGAGCTGGAAGAATTCTGTTTTGTAAAAGGTTATATTGTTGAGGTGACTGCACTCCACAAAATTTAACCTTTGTTTCCGCCTTCTTTCCCTCACCCACTGGGTTGACAGAAATCCAGAATTTGAAGTCTTGATGGACAACCTGGTATCAAATCAGGGCTCAGTTGCCGGAGATGGCTTCCCTGAAAAGAAAATAGCTTTTGGTGCTTTTATTTTCTCATTTCTGTTAAAGGGCCAGGCCCATGTTTTGTGTTTGTTGCATTGTGTTTTAGTCTGTCTCCTCTGAGGCGTTAGTTTTCCCACTACTTTCTCAGGAGCCAGTGCACCCAGGTGTAGGCAGAAGTGCCCTTGAATTCAAAGAGGGAGTCAGAACAGAGGTGGGTCTTTGTTCCTGTTTGCCAGGAAGAGTTTCTTGCGTGCAAAACTATACTTAACTGCCTGATTCTCTGACCCATGGGGAAGGTGACATTTACTCACGTATTCTTACTCACTCACTTAACAAATATTTACTGGTTATCCTTCATATACCAGTAAGATGATCATATAATTTATTGTCCAAAGGAGGACAGTTTTGATGTGCAAGTGGATACTGCCTTGTTGGTACTCCAAGACAACAGGTTAAACCAAGGATGTCAGTGGGTGCCCTGTATATTAATGGCTGAATTTGGGATACTAGAAATTTGGGTGATTATATGCTTTCCCAAAATTCCCTTAAGGATTGAGGATAAAGCCAGGATGGGGTCTAGACCTCCAAAGCCATGAAGGATAAATTTTAATCTCAGTTGAACTAGACGTTTCTAAAATTTTCCTACAACTTCCTTTCAAAAATAGATTTCATGGTTAAAAAACAAACAATCTGGAACAACAGCTCTGGAAGCTAATGACCCCACAGTGGATTCTAAGTTCCCCTGAGATGAGGCCACTTTGAGGGGCCACTTGAAAAACATGTTAGAATCTATAAAGGATGAAATTGCCCATCAGGGCTAAGGGATGGTGACATTTTTGAGGAAGGAATAAAACTAAAAGGAACCAAAGGGAATAGGAACAACATGTAATTTATCAATCTCCTTTTCTGGCTCAGAGCTCCTTTGACGTAGTCATGATTTTGTATATGATAGTAAAGGACATAAACATGCACACTCTTTTCCTAGTAAAGAGCTCTGGGTTCTGAAGTGATTTGTTTCTCTTGCATTCCAGGTGCCTGTCCTGAGACCCATGGACCTGATGGTGGAGGCCACCCCGCGAAGAGTATTTGCCAATGCACACACATATCACATCAACTCCATATCAGTCAACAGCGACTATGAAACCTACATGTCAGCTGATGACCTGAGGATTAACCTATGGAACTTTGAAATAACCAATCAAAGTTTTAGTATCCTTTCTTTGGGGCCAATAACCAGTTGGCTTGAATCAAGAGTATTCAGGTATGAGCAAGCTTGGGGGAAAGTGGAATAGAAAGGGGCAATCACAGTGGAAGGCCTAGAACTTGTGGAGAACTGTTCCCTTTTAAATTACATTGGCATCTGTGATACTCGTTCATCCAAACAAAGTTAGGGAACTACTGAATTACAAGTAGTGGACCGGGGCTACCTCTGGATTAGAACTCTGAGTCAATCCCTTCATGCAGAGGCATTTATGTGTCATGAATTACAAACTAGATTTGACTTTATCAACTATAAGACCAGACCTTAGAGTTCAGCGTAGGGTTCCTGCCTCTAGTTAATGGATTCACAAATGGCCTATATGGACATTATGGACCACAGGTACACAGGAGATGGTTTTCATTGTATCGTAATAATGAAAATAATAATGGCTGCCATTTATTGAATTCCAAGCACTGAACTGGGAATATAATGCATAGAATCTCATTTTGAAAGATGCATATATCATTATTGTCCAGCGTGATGAGTTTTCACAGACAGAGCACTCCTGTGCACGTAGCATCCAGATCAGAAAACCAAACTTTATTAGCAACGCTCATGTCCCCATCACACTTCTTCAGTCTCTACCTGCCAAGAGTATATTTGATATAACAACCCCATATTGACATTATGGGGTTGTATTATTATCTTCTGTTTAGCTAAAATTTAGAGAAGTCGAGACAATTGCTGAATGAGTATCTGACCCAGTATTCTCACCCTACTATATTGACCGTCTATTTAATATTAAAAATCGGTCATTTATTCAGCACCTATCATGTGGTCCATCCCACCACAAACCTGACTCTTCACTTGAATTCCCAACCTCAGTTAAGGGTTTCACCATCCAGGTAGCTAAGCAACTGACCTAAGAGTCAATATTGATCTTTTTTCCCGCTCTCCAGCCTCCCCACCCCCCAACCCGATATCTGTGAGCCCTGCCTTTGCTTCGTCTAAAATATATCTCAAATCAGCTCATCTTGCTCCATCTCCATTCTACCGACCCACACTAGTTAGTACAGGCCGCTGTTGTCTTACCTATGTGACTGCAGTAATCTACTGTCTAGTCTCCATTCTCTCTCGTGCTCCTACACAATACGTGTTCCACATAACAGAGTAGACCTTTCAACATGTAATTCAGATATTATTCCTCCCCAGATTAAAACACACTGGTAGCTTTCCTACTGAACTTAGGATAAGGTCCAAGTTCTTAACTCTGGACTGCAAGATTTCACATGATAGTGGCCCTGCATCCCTCTTTGATATCCTATCATACCAATCTGCCCTGATTCACTCTGCTTCAGCCAACTATCCTCTTTTCTGTTCCTGGATAAACCTTGTTCTTACTTCCGTTCTCTGCATGTGCTGTTCCCTCTTTCTGGAATACTCTGCCCCCAGAGTCCACATGGCTAACTATGTGTCATCATATAGACTTCAGTCTCCTGTCACCTCCTCAGAGGCACTTCCTCCCACTAACTCCCAAGTAACCCCCAATAACCCTCTATCCCCGTTAACTTCATAACATGTATCACTGTTTGAAATTCGTTTTTTTAATTTGTGTATTTGGGGTTTCCCCATATTTGAATGTGAATTTTATGACAGAAGGAACTTTATATGATCCATTCCTGTATCCCAGTACCTAGAATATTCTGACATACAGAAAGTACCATTTTGATTGGACGTGTCAAGTTTGAAATACTGGTAGGTCACCAAAGTGGAGCTATCCAGTGGATAATTAATCATGAAATAGAACCTGGCAATTTCACCTTAAGTGTATATTAGTTACAGTACAGCTCTGAATGTTCTGATATAAAATAGACTCCATAATGGCTCAAACATATAGATTATTTCTCTTGTAATATCCAATATTGATGATCTCCATCCGCAGGCAGCCTCCTCCAATGAGTGATTCAGAGATTCAGGTTCTTTCCATCTTGTGGTTCCCCAGTGTCACCATGCTTCTCTGCATCTGTACAGCAAAAGAGGAAGATTGTGTAGGACCACACATGGGAGACTCCTACGAGCCAGGTTCTAAAGTAGTGTGCATTCCATTGGCTAAAGCTCAGTCACATGATCACATCTAACTGCAAGGCAGGCTGGGAAATGTAGTATAGCTGTTGCAAATGAGTAAAAAGACCTGGTTTAGGTACACAGACACCTGACGTTCACCACAGAAGAGTGCTCAAGGCTTTTCAGAGTTCCCCAAGGCTTTTCAGAGAATGCAGCCGTAAGCCAGTCGTGGTGATTATGGAGACTGAGAACTGACCATTAAGACCGTGACTGGCATCTTTTGTTGATCACAGAGCAGATGCGACACACTGTCTGAGCCTAGGAGAATCTGCCTACAGATTTTGCCTGGAAGTGCAGCTGCTAACAGAACGAGTGTGGGTGGTGGTTCCCTTTCTCCCTTGACATCTATTCCAAGAGCCAGAAATCTGCTCAGGCTCAGCTGAGCTTCTGCTGTCCCCAGTCTAGGTGACATGCTTTCCAAATTTTGCCTCCAGGCCTTCAAGAGGGAGGGAAGTTCCGTTAGGCATTTTGGGAGACAGATGCCTTGGGGAGAATGCAAAAGGGACATATTAATAGCACAATTGAGGTTATATTCTGCAGATGTGTGACAGCCTGCCGGATGCTGACATACAAATGAGACCGTGCCATTCACCCTTAAAGCAGCCATATGTAAAATAATCATTGTCATCATGAGAATGATGATAACTGATATCTATACAGTTATTTTCAACCAGACCTCCTTAAGCACTGAGCAGACTGGTACAAACTGGGACCCCCTTGCTTATCGTCTCTGAAGTGCAGCCGCCTCTGGGGTAGGAAGCGGCCATCTTTCAAAATAGCCTCGGAAAAACACCAACCACCAGACAGGCCACCGACCATTGATAAATCATACGTTGTTTAGCACCATTTCTATAATGCCTCTTATCCACTAAGGAGGCAGAAGAAACATGGTTCAGTATAGAAAAATGTGGGGTTCCCAAAGTATGGTATGAGCATCCCTGAGGTGGGAGGCGAGGTTCTTCTAAATACTACATGGACGTTTTTTGTTTTCATAATTATGTATTTATGATAATGAATATTATAAAATACAACTATCGTATCAATCCTATGATATTACAGATACTGAAAAATCCATTTAAATTTCAAAGTGCATATATGTAAAGAAAAGTATTAGTAAATATTAAGGCAAGTGGCCTTGCAATATGGTTTTTTAAAAAGTCATAACTTCTAGTGACTAGCATTTGGTGTGACATTGGCATTATTTTTGAGAACAGATTCTTTGGAGTCCAACAAGCTTAAAATTCTCACCCAGCTCTACTACTTGCTGGCTGTGTAAAGCTTTAACATGTCTTTTAACTTAGCCAAGCTTCTATTTCATGATCTGTAGAGAGGAGCTCTGAAAAAGAGGATTGTCAGAATTTTTTTAAAAGGTGTTTACACACACACACACACACACACACACACACACACATATATGTGTGTGTGTGTATATATGAGCATATGTATATACATATATATACATATACATATATGCTTAGGGCAGTACCTTGCTAAGTAAATGATCAGTAAACAGGGACCACCACAAAAGGAAACTAGAAAAGTTGAGCGTTAGAAGGGTGGATTCTGCTCTGCTGAATTCATTATCTGGGTCCTCTTCTCAATTCTAGACACCTCCTTTGGTTCTGCAGTTTGATGTTCTTTGCAAGATGTTACTCATTATACCCTAGTTACCAGATATCTGCAGGGTGTCTGAGGTCCATCCTTTGTATTTAGCACCATATCAGAGGGAAGCATTCCTAGCTTTATGGCACCTGGTCTTGAATCCTCTTCCTTCCGTCTGTAGCCAGTCTGTCCCTGTTTTGTTTAACAGCTTCTGGCTTAAAGTGGTTAAACTTTGGCCTTAATGGGTTAACTACATCAGGACAATAATAAATCATTTCTCGATTAGTGATTTTCTAGGGTAAGAGGCAGCCCCAACTTTTCAATAAAAGAAAATTGCTATAAAAGGGTGATTCTTAATTATGAAAACTATGGTATACCTAGGATCCTTTGAACTCTGTTCTCAGAACTAAGAATGAGTTGACCTGGGCTCCTACCTAGTCCAATATGGGACCTATTAAATAAATCCACGTCAAGTAAAAAGTAAATATACAGTCCTCAATAACTATATACTGAGCACTTAGTTTGTGCCAGGCACTGCGATAAGCCATGGGGATATAAGAGTGAAAAGTAACAAATTTTCTGCTGATTCAGAATGACATTCACCAAATAATCACACTAATGAGTGTATTATTACAAACGGAAGTAAGTCCTGTGAAGAAAGGGAATATGGTTTTGTGAATGCATTTTTTAGAAACCTGATGTAGACTAGGGAATAAAAGAAGGCTTTCCTGAGGACTGATTGTTAAGTTGAGATTTGCAAGAGGAAGAGTATGAGCTAACTTGGCCAAGAAGTGCGAAAAGATCAGTCCACCATATGTACAAAGGTCCTGTGGCAGGAGGGAGCACGGTATGTTGGAGGAACTCAAGAAGGCCCGAGGGTGAAGTAAAGCATGGTGTGAGCAAGCTAGAAAGATAGCACAAGACACACCTTGCATAAATCCAGTCTCTAGGCATGAGACAGAGGGTTTCTCTGGGAGAAGACAACTGGATTCCAGGGGTACTTGATCTCTGACTTGGTCTTTATCAGCTCTCTGCATCAGCTTCACTTGTCAACTGAGCTGAGGCCCTTTTGGATTTGATTCCCTGTCAGGGGACCATAACCAGAACTCCTGGCTTCTAGCTCTGTCACTCCTTAGTACTAGGGACAGCAGTCTTCCTTTTAATGCAATAGGATTCTGCCGGGCATGCTTTGAGGGACGCTGTGGGGCTCGTACAGATTTCTCTCCCTTCTTGCTGCTGTGGCTTTCATCCACAGCTGTACATATCAGTTGTACATATCAATCTTAGTCTGGCATCTAGTGTAATAGGAGAACATTCATTCCAGTGACACGTCCAGCACATTGGCCTGTGTGTGCCAGAGCAGCCCCCTCTTTGCCATATTAAATGCGGCCTTTGGTGGTTTGTCTCAGGCCTGTTGCCTTGCTTGTGTGGTTGCTGACCCTCTGTATCTGACACCAGACCTAGGGCTTTTGGAGTCTGGGGATTTCTCCTCCCACAGAGCAAGCCCTCTGAGCCTCATGTTATGAGGGGAAAGGGCAAGAATGCAACTCTGCACACTTCTTTCGGACTTCTTGAACGTCCTTGGGGCGGTATCACCAAGTAGTTGGGAAGGCAGACTCTGGAGTCAGATTCACTGGATTTGAACCCGGCTCCATCTCCTAAAATCTGCGTGACCTCGACAAGTTGCTTAACATTTCTCTGGCCCTCAATTTCCTCATTGGTTAATGGGGATAATAATACCACCTATCTTAGGAGGTTGTTGTGAGGTTTAATGAGGTTGTCTTGTAAGGTATTTAGCCAAGTACCTGCGAAAAGAGAAGGCTCTATAAATAGTAGCTTTTATTATTTGGGGCATATGCCCAGCCCCCTGTTCTTCTTACCTTGTTGCTTGGATCCCACTCTCTCCTAAGAAAACCACAGGCTAAATGAGCCACACTATACAGGCCTGGCATCTTGGCCTATTGACCTACTGTGAGTTTTCTGCATCTTAAAAAAAAAAAAAAACCTTCCCTAAAGAAGGCAGCTAAGTCATAAGAATGAAGTAAAGTAAAACACAGAAACATTTTTTATTTAATTTTTTAAATTAATTTTTATTGGAGTACAGTTGATTTACAATGTTGTGTTAGTTTCTGCTGTACAACAAAGTGAATCAGTTATACATATATCCACTCTTTTTTAGATTCCCATATAGGTCATTACAGAGTACTGAGTAGAGTTCCCTGTAGATAACTAGTAAGAACACATAAACATTTATTGAGCACTTACTATGTGCACTGGAGATGCCAAGATGAATAAAACTCCATCCCTGATATCATGGTCCATGCAATCTGGAGGGAAGGTGAGTTCAACCAGAGAAGCAAAACCAGTAGGAGAGGGTGTGTGTGGGGGGGGGGGGGG
>NW_006777649.1:349268-353154 GCF_000442215.2 Lipotes vexillifer | reverse complement strand
ACAACTTAGTAGTAGTGTCCCAATCAAACCTGTGTGTGTGTGTATGACAGAGAAAGAGAGAGAGGTGGGGGGGGGGGGGGGGAGAGAGTGAGAGAGAGAGAGAGAGAGAGACAGATTGACGTATTACCATGAATTAGCCTTGTAACGGTGTGACTGGCCAAGCAAATCCAAAGTCTGCAAGGCCAGCAGTCAGGCACAGAAAAATCATAAGCAAGCTAGAACACCACAGGCATAAGCATCACAGGCCACATCCACACTTGGCCATCAAGAAGGAAGATTTAGAGAGAAGGGAGAGAAACTGTAGTCTCAGCATCCATTTGGAGTCTCTTCCTCAAGGAAGACCTAAGCCTTTGTTTAAATGCCTTCCAACTGATCAGTTCAGGCCCACCCAGGATAATCTCCCTTATGATTAAATTAAAGCAACTGGTTAGGGCCTTTAACCATGCATGTCTGCACAATCCCTCAGAACAACACCTAGATTACTGTTTGACTGAATAACTGGGAAAACTTGTGCATATGCGCAAAGTGGCTGCTTTCTCTCTTTTGTCCTTCAACTCACCTGAGAGAATAAACCTTGTTAGCCTACCACAACCAGAAACATTTTAGAAATGTTTAGCCTAACCAAGTTAACATATCACAAAGCTACCAAAGTGAGTATGTGGACAGAGGGAGACAGACATGTAACCATACTAAGGAAGATGAGACAGTTTTGGGGAGCCTCTGTTAAGTAGCAGGTATATTACATCATCCCCTGTAGTTTTCTTCCTCTCTTTGTTGATAAATTAACAAGTTCAAAGGCATTTGAGATTAGGTAACTGGTCACAGGATTGGGGATTAAAATCTAGATCTGTCTCACTCTATACTCCAGTAAAATATACTCTATCACACTATCTTAAATTACTCAAATAATAATAACGCACGTTAAGTGTATTCATAGAGGTGCGTTCAAGGTGCTGTGGATACACAGGTAGAAAGAATCATGAAAGAAGGGCTAGAACACTTCATACAGAAAGTAACACTTGGGTTGGCCTTTGAATGAAGTATTGAGTACTTTCTAATGGAGAAGTGTCAAGCTCTGTGTCACATGAATAGGAAAGAGTCTGTGGTTATGGGACTTTCACATACCACCCCCCCCACCCCCAGTCATAAAGGACATCTTATCCCAGTGTCTTTTGAGCTCAACACATACGTAAAAGCGGTACCTAATAGGGCACCACGTGTGTCTTTGTCAGTCCTCTCATATTGAGTCTGGCAAAACCCTCCATGAATATTTGCACACTGGCTTTTTTTAAGCTCTTAAGAGAGGAATATCCCTTGGAGTCCTCTTTGGAGATTTCCAGTGTGTTATCATCAATCAACATGTCCATTCAGCTGACAAGATCTGGATGCTTTGTAATCACTACTTTATATCCAAAGATTAAATTGAGACTTTGGAAAGGAAATAAAGACCAGAGAAACTCATGTGCCCTAAAACGGAATCCAACTCTAATATGCTCAGTTTTCAAGGCCATGATAAGGCTATTCCCCACCTTCAGTATTGGCAGACTTTAAGTGCTATCTGAAAAGCTTCAACTGCTTTTGCACATGGGTATCTTACCCAGGTAAACTTAGATCCCACTCTCCAGCTCGGCCTGCAGACAGGCCTCCTGCTGGACTCTGCTGTCATTGGTTGGCTCAGATAAAAAGAAAGGGGGGAAAAAAAAACCTTGTCAGTATCAGCAAAATTAGCAGTGATAAAGACAGAAGCATATGAGGACACCTCCAAAAGCCCACAAACCTAATGCGTATAAAAGCTATCTTTGGAAAAATGCATGTTTCCTTTGAAAGCTGGGATTATTCAGTCCCCTGTAAAGCCCTTTAATGAATAGCTTTTTCTCCATTATCTTATTTGATCATCAGAATTTCTCAGAGACTGACAGAGTTAACGGGATGATACCCATCCAAAGGCAAAGAAACTGAGACCCAGAGAGATAAAATGACTTTCCCATGTTGTCCGAGCAAAATAGAGTTGGAATCAAAACTGAATCCCAATCTTTTGACCCCATTTTGTTACAATTACAGTATTTGTCACAGTATTATCTTCAGTTTCACCCAGAGATGAGGTTCCTTGTCTCTCAACTCTCTCAGAGATGGTTCTAAGCCAAGGAAACTACTTTTTTTAAACTGTTTGTTTTCTTGGTTTAATAATATGTATTCATTATAGAGACTATAAAATGACCTATAATCTCACCACCTAATTTTGTGTATATACAACGAATTTACATCGCAATTTTAACTTAATGCTAGCTAACTCAACAATAAGGGCTCAGAAAAATAAGTTAATAAGGAAATAAAAGAAAAGGGAAAATTTTTTTAATTCTTGATTTATCCAGGAAGCTTTCTCCTGTTCAGTCTAGGGCCACACACACACACACACACACACACACACGTGTGCACATACACATCCCACCCACTCACACACACACGTGTGCACATACACATCCCACCCACTCACACATACACACTTTCTTTCTCACTTCCCTGCTTTATTTGTCTGTTTAGCAGTTATTACTACCTAATATACTGTATATCCTATTTATTTATCTTATTTAGTGACCATGTCCCCTACTAGAATATAGGCTCCACAGATCAGGGGGATTTTTGGTCTGCTCTGGTCACTGCTGTATCCCCTGTACCTAGAAAAACCCTGGCAGATTCTTTGTGAATGTTTATGAAATACATGAAGGAACAAATGAATGAATGGACCCAAGCTAGGTTTACTGAAGGATAACTTAATGCCAGCCTTAGAATCTAATCCCCCTGTAAGATATAAGTATGTTTCCTTCCATTCTGTTCTCTCTCTCTCATTTTTTTCACATGGCTATGATCAGACTGTATATATTTTACATCTAACTTACCTCACCTAAAATTATACATGTATATAATAGGCATAGAAAATGTCTTTTTCCATCTTAAAATACTACAACTTCATTAAAAGAAAATGTGGAAATGAAAACTCATAATTGAAAAGAAAAATATTCATAGACCCACCCCATTGGAATTATCGCTAACATTTGGTACTTTTGCCTTTTAGGTCATCAGTTTCAGAGTGTAAGTTTTAAATGACATTATGATCACACTAAAGAGAATTTTTCGTACAAGTCTTTTAACAGACTTGGCATTTCATTGCATAAACAATTAAATGAGATCGATCAGAATTTACTTAATCGTTTCCCTATTTCTGTATATTTAGGCTGTTGTCAATTTTTTTCTTTTATAATATCGCAACAGACATTTTTTTATAAAAAGCTTTTCCAAATTTGGGTTTAAGGAAATGACTTTTGAATGGTCCCTATGCTACCTTTTAGCATCCTGCCATAATCCCCTTCATTCCCTCACCCCACTGCTGATGTAATTTATGGCTCTGGCTTCTTATTTGTTTGAAGCTCATCCCTTAAGGGGTGACCTCCCAGTGTCTTCAATTATTATTTTATTATTCTTTTTTTTTTTTCTTTTTGCGGTACGCGGGCCTCCCACTGCCGTGACCCTTCCCGCTGGGGAGCACAGGCTCCGGACGCGCAGGCTCAGCAGTCGTGGCTCACGGGCCCAAACGCTCCGCGGCACGTGGGATCCTCCCGGACCGGGGCACGAACCCGCGTCCCCTGCATCGGCAGGCGGACCCCCAACCACTGCGCCACCAGGGAAGCCCTCAATTATTATTTTAAATGATGCCTTAGGCCATTGCCTGGCACAGCAGTGCCCTCACCTTCCCGCCTTCGGCCTTCCAAGCATGGAGCTCAGCTGCCAAACTGGCTGTGCCCCCTCCCGTCTTCAGCACTGCTTCCAGAGTCCCAGCAGAGAGGCATATTAACCCCTTTTGTTAGCAGAGGTAATTTGCCTGGGCTCC
>NW_006777649.1:325759-349258 GCF_000442215.2 Lipotes vexillifer | reverse complement strand
GGAATGCCGTAAGCGGTTGGGGTCAGGATGAACAGATCTGTCAAGCCCCAGGGTTAATTTAATAGCAATCTGTTGGCTTTCTGCCTTGTATATTAGCCGTGAGTCCAATGCTCTGTTTTGCTTTTGCCGTTTAGTTCTTTGGGACAGCAGGGAAATAATTTGGATAGAGAGCTCTAAAAGATAGGAGAGAGAAAATTGACTGTCAACAAGCATCATTCCATTTCCAAGATAATACAGGGAGCCGCGCACTGCTCCCCTCCTTTCTCCTTCGCTCCCAACATGAAGGGCACAACCACGTATGCTGGAGGCGTGTATCTCCCATTAGAACAGTGTAAGGGAAAAGGCTGGGTTTCTAGGTGATGCAGATGTGAAATATGCTCTCTTGTCATCCCCATAAGCCATTGAATTTTTGGAAACTAGACTCCTTCTCCCAAATGTTTTTAGAACTCAGAAAATCCTCCGCAGTTAACAATTCAAGAAATCCCTTCTCACGTTTCTGTCTCAACTTACGGTTCCAAAAAAAAAAAAAAAAAAAAAAAAATCACATCAGGGAACACAAAAATCCTAGGTCCGATGCTGTGTCCAAATTCTGGTTCTGAAAAATGTAGCCCCCAGAGTGGTCGGTGAATTGAGAGAGCACAGGTTCAAAGCAGGATCCCTGTTGGATTAGCCAGGGGAGTTTCCAGAGAGCCAGAATTACATCACTCGGAAAGGCTGGCGCTGTGAGGGTCATTCATCAGGCGAGGAGAGTGGAGTGTGGTCAAGAACCCAGGCTCTAGAGTTGCACAAACTTGGGTTCAAATCCCAGCTCTACCCTCTATGGTCATAGGACCTTGAGTAACTTAACATCAGTCACTATTTCCTCTGCCAGAAAATAGGCCTATTAATAATCTTAACATCATAAGGGTGAGATGAAGGTCAAATGAGACAATGCATGGCACGTGATAAACATTAACTACTGCTTATTATTATCTTCCTTGTTGTCCTTATCATTACAGTTACTAAAAAGACGATTGGAGTCATGGTTTCTCCCCTGAACCCCACAGAGTCAGACCCAGGGAAGCCCTCTAGTCAAAAGGAAGATGCTTGGGGATGAGGGACGGTGGGCAGGCTTAGAGGTCCAGGATGGATGGGAGGGAAGGAAGGAGGAAGGGTCCAGAGGCAGCAGCCCTAAGCAGACTCAGTTCTGATGCAGTTCTTGATGGTGGAGGATGTTCCCGGTTTCATATGTATGTTTAAGCCCTTCATTTTCACACATTCTAACTTTTGGGCTTTATTTTTAGGTGAGAAAAAAATAACCGTAGACGTGGCACCTCCCGCTACCACACAGCCAAGATCCCTTCCAGTTAAGCTTGTTTTTAGAGCTATACTGGTAGAGGTTGAGAAAGCTGACACCAGATTTTCTTGCCCTATTTTGGGAAAAGAGAAACATGCTCACTGGCACAGTAGGGTATGGAGGCTCTTTCTGGAGGGTGATAAAATCTGACAACAGCTGAACACTAACCTCTGCTTAACCCCACCCTGTATCGTGGCCACAAAGCCCAGGGCATGGGTCATGGGACTGGGGGGAACATCAGAGCTGCAGCTTGGGGCCTCCTTCTGGGGGGCACTGGCCCCTGCTCCCCAGCAAGTGATGCTAACTGCAATAATATTTATAACTCTGGTAGCAGTTGAGTTGAAAGGTAGTATTTTGTGAATCAAAGGAACCCACGTGCTCTGGAGACCCAAGAAATATTTGCATCTGGATTCGTGAGGGAAATTGTAGTAAAATGAAATGTTAGTTGTCTCAAGCTAATTTTAGGAAGAAAACCCAACAGGATTTATAAAAGGCAATTGAAAGGGAAAGAGGCACAAACAAATATACAGCCATTATTGCACCAGATTACATGCCGGAGCATGGGTGATGTTTGATAATAGATGACTACTTTATTAGTGCTAACGTGACTAAAAATATCAGTACAATTACTCGTACCTCATCTAAACTCTAAGGAGGAGATTATGCTCCCAACTTCACGAAAAGCATAGGAGACTTTTATCCAACCTAGTCTAATAGCATTATCTGTATCAAGTTACTGCTTGTTGATTCAATGCAGTGTTTTCCAAAATGTGATATATAAGCTCCTGGCACAGACATAAATATGTTCATTTTAATGGTTAAAAGCATTTATCTTAGGTATGGTATATTATTTAAAATGTAACTAGCTCATTAAACCCATGATTTTATGAATATTGGATTACTGCTTAGGCAAGGCTAAGTAAAGAAAAAAGTGAGTCGATTTAAGTTGATGTGGAGAAAAAATGTTAAGTCAAAAAATGCTACCTAGTGATATACAGGTGGGGCGAAATCACAAATGTGACTCAAAAGTGAGAATCATTTTGGTTCACAACATCCACATCACAAGGCCTGTTCCTTTGCAGGAAGTCGCTGGGTCCTTGGACAGCACCTCAGCCCCAGCCAGGTACCACCGTACCTGGACCCAGGTCTCCCGAGCTATCAGTAGAGGTGGGAAGGGATCAGCCCAAACTCACTCCCACTGAAGACGTTTGTTTCCACTGGGTCACCGTCATAGATGGAAGGCCAAATGTTTCATTTCAATACACAAGGATGTGGTCTTTAAAAATAGATGTATCATAATTCTTGATCAGAAAGGAAAATACTGAGGAGGAAATAACCCGATGATAAAACCAACGGTATATTCCACTGGAGGCTAAAACTGTCATGCTGTACAATTGGATGGCTTCTTTTTAATGCTTAAACTCCCACATAAGCTCTAAAGCAAATCACAGCTTACAGAGGCTTGAGGTCCTGTACATCTTCAATAAGAGAAATTTTGCGTAATTACTAGAGTACAAATCTTGCACCTGAGATAAAATCCTAGTACTGCCACTCTTTAGCCATGTGACTTGGGGCAAGTTACTTACACACGCTGAGCCTCCGTTTCCCCCCTTGAAATAATGGGGGTAAGAAAGTGCTGATTATAGAGCTGTTATGAGGATTAAATGAAATAAAGTACATGATATGATTTTGCACAGTGACTGACCTATAGTCAGTGCTCAATGATTCAAATATATTGGATTATTTAGTTGGAATATATTGGATTATTTAGTTGGAATGGGGCTGCTTTCTTAACCACTGTTGTAAAATGAGAAATGAAAGCCTTTGCAACTTGATACACTTTAGCATGATTGCATGAGCAGGTAACTTTGAGTGATGGGGCATCTACATGTTATGAGGGATGAAATCCTGATAAGGGGCCAGGGAGACCTGAGTTCTAGTGCTACCTATGGCCACTGGGTAACCCTGGGCCTCATCTGCCCGGGACCACTAATACCTGCCTATTTGCTCACAGAGTTATGATGAGGATCCCCCGTGTATGCTCATTGCTAACATGGTACAGTAAAATAAGGCGGTGATGCTACAGTTACCCCCAAGGCTTCCCGTTCTCCTGGTCCCCTCCTTGACTCGTCTGTGCCAGATATCGTCGACATCAAGCCAGCCAACATGGAGGAGCTCACAGAGGTGATCACAGCGGCCGAGTTCCACCCCCATCACTGCAACACCTTCGTGTACAGCAGCAGCAAAGGGACAATCCGGCTGTGTGACATGCGGGCGTCGGCCCTGTGTGACAGGCACACCAAATGTGAGTAGCCAGCAGCCCAGGGCTCATGGCAGGGATGGGCCACTGGCCCCTGACATGCGGGAGGAGAAAGGAGAGGGCCTGGAGGGGTTTGATCTCCTTTCCCACCTCAGACACACTGGGAGTAAAGAAACTACACGTGTTGGCCTGACGCGGGAGTCAGTTCCACGTTTGGTATTTTGATAAGGAGGAAACGTCACGTCTGATCCCACAAACATTGGCTTCCGGCTGTGGAATACAGAGAGGAACAAGACATGAGCCCTGTCATGTAACATTGTGACATGATCTGAATTATGTTTTAAGATTCCTCTTGCTGCTTTGGGGAGAATGAACCTGCAGAGTAGAAGTGGGGGGACCAGTTAGGGGATGGTTGCGATATCCAGGCAGGAGATGCGGGTGACCTGGACGAGGGCAGGGTCTGAAAATGGCGAGGAGTGGACGGGTTCTGGACAGATCTTGGCAGTAGAGTTAACTGGACTTGCCGGATAGTGTGGGAGGCTGAGAATATACAGGAATCAAGAATAGCAGCTGAGGACACTAAGTTAGCACTGTATTGTGTATTTGCAAGGTCTAAAGAGAATAGGCCTTAAAAGTTCTCATCATAAAAAAAAAAAAAAAAAATTGTAACTATGCATGGTGATGGATGTTAACTAAACTCATTGTGGTGATTATTTTGCAGTATATACATGTATCAAATCATTATGCTATTCACCTAAAACTAATATAATGTTATATGTCAATTATACCTCAACTTTAAAAGAAAAATAGCAGCTGGGGGAAAGGGTTAGTGGCTTCTTGGAGAGAGTGAGGCTTTGGGAACCAGCACCCTAGAAGGCCCAGTGATTCTAGTGGGCACCAGGGAAGGGCTTCAGAGAGAAGGGATGGGATAAAGTCCACCAGGCTGACAGGCCCTGGGATCACGCTGGAGTTTTCAGGGTGTTGACTGAGCAAAGCAGCTCCGAACTAGTGGGGGCTGAGTGCTTGGGGACCAAAGGCTAAGACCGATGTAAGCGGGTAAAGCAAGAGTCAGCTCTGGTAGCCAGAATGGGCCTGGAGCTAGCAGGGAGGTTTTCTAGAAGACAGAACTCCCCAGAGTAAAGGTGCCTAGAGGGCAGTGGTCACCCGTGTCCAGTGTCAGACTAAATACCGTGCAGCTGCCAAGATGTTCAGGAGCCACGAGAGCTGTTTGTCTGGCCAGCACCTTCTGCCGGGTGCCACTCTGCCACTACAGCCTGGACAGCCGGGAGTGAAGACCTTTCTCTCCCACAGCCTCAGCTTTCGATTTTAATTCCTACGGGACCTGAGCGATGTGATGACTCTCTGTGTAGGTGTATGGCTAGGAGAGGTGTGAATATCTGGGTCATTTTGATCATTTCTGTTTGCTCATTCGCTGTGAGGAGTATTGCACAGGAGAGCTGGTATGTCTAGTGTAGTGGGATGTAGACTGTGTGGATTCCAGAGTCATACAGACCCAGGTCAAAGGCAGTCTTCACCCCTTATTAGCCGTCTGACTTTGTCCAACTTTCCTTTGCCTTTCTGAGCCTCAGTTTTCTCATATGTAAAATGGGTAAGATAATAACATCCACCTCATGGGTGTGTCATGGGGATTAGATGAGATAACTATTAAGAACTGTTAATGAGTTGTTTCATACTAAGTGTGTTTTATGCTTCCAGGAGATTTCAATTCAGATGATCCACATTTCCAGTACTCAGTCGCCATTGTGTAGCTAGTAGCTACCATATTGGACGGTGCTGATTTAAGATTTCCTTCATTGCAGAAGGTTCTCTTGAAGAGTACCGATCTATACTGTTGGCTCCTTGAGGGTGTGGACTTACTTTGTTTTGTTCACTGCTGTTTCCCTAGCACCTGAAACAGTACCTGGCCCATGATAGATGCTTTATCAATGTTTGCTGGTATCTGTGCTGGTATTGATCTTTGAGCAGTACTTACTTATAAGCCTAAAAGGGGGAAATGTTCAAGGCAGAAGGATCAGCACGTGCAAAGGTGCTGAGGCATGAAAGGTCATAACACTTTGGGAACTGCAGGGTGACTGATATGGCTGCCATATAGGGAATGACTTGGAGAGGGAAGAGTTGAAGTTCAGGAGGAAGGTAGGAGACTGGTCATAATGGCCATGATAATGGACTTGAATTTTCTCTCAAAGTCAGTGAACAGCCACTAGAGTAACCAGGGGACTGATGGGAATTACTTTTTGGAGAAGTTGCTTAGACTGAAGGCAGAAGGTTGGAGGTTGGGTTCTGTCTGGGAGAACAAAGAGTCAAGAAAAGAGGTTAGGAAGATTCTATAACGTACGCAAGGATTTCTTAACGATGCACTATTGAATTGGGGGCACCCGATCCTTTCTTTGGGGGAGGCAGCTGTCCTATGCATCGTAGGATGTTTAGCAGCATCCCCAGCCTCTACACACTAGATGCAGGCAGCAAAGGCCAGTTATGACAACCAAAAATGTCTCCAGACATTGTGATGTATCCTGGGGTGAAAATGGCTCCCAGCTGAGAATCACAGATCTAGACTAAAACTCATTGGCAATCCTTCAGCATGATCTTCTTGTATCTATGATGTATCCATTACTATAAGCACTCTGAGGGGTACAGTGGAAAGGGTAAGACATCTCCTAACACTCAAGGAACTTCAAGTTTGGCTGAGGAGGCAAGATGTACCCAGGACACCCAAATGAGTGGTAGAGACTATTAGGAGTTGGGATATTTGGGGAAGGGGGGGAGAGAGTGACATTGGAGGTAGACCCCACAGGGGAGGCAGAGGCTGAGTGGTAGTGTTGAAACACAAGTAGGAGTTGGTTAGGTAGGAAATAGAGAGAAGGGTGTTTGGGGTTGTACACACAAGAATGGGCAAAAGCCTGAAAGTTAGGAAATGACATGAAATCTTTAAAGAGCAAGAAGTGTTGGGCTTGGGTTAAAAGGGGAATACGGAAGAAAAGAGGTCAAATAGGGATGATGGTTTATATCAAGTCAGTCGTTGAAGGTCAGAATCAGAAGTTATGCCTGCATCCATTCATTCATTCATTCATTGAGTACTTGCTCTATACTCAGAGTCTGGCTCCTATGGTAGCCAGTCCTTCTTAAACTTTTCCACCAAGTACAGCACTCCAAGACCCAGGCTGTGAGCCTGGCTGCTCTGCAGGAAGGGCACCAAAAGGCAATCCAGCCTCTCTGATGTGCTCTGGGTGGCCCGGCCTCTCAGCAAAGGCAAAACTGCACATGCCTGCCAGAGGCCTGAGGCTCCAGGGGAGGTGCTGACCACGGTGGATTTTCTTTGAAGTCTTATTTTGTCATCTTAAAATTTCACATGGATTTTGTATTTTATTCCCATAAAATGACTACTTTCCATTTAATTTAAATATTACATTTCTACCCATCCCCAAATTTCAAGCAAAATGGACATTTCCAAAAGATGCAGCATTTATCTATGGCTTCCTATACCACATGGTGCACCCCCGTATCGTCCTCCTTCCTGACCTCCGAGGATGCATACATGTGCCCCAGTTTGCGAAGCACAGCTCCAATATGTGGAGAGCAATTGGAGATCATTTGGCTGGAGAACAGAGCTATAGAATTTATGTTTTATGGAAGATTAACACAGTGGTGGTGGGAAGAAACATAGGAGAAATAGAAGGTTTTGCTTTAGTCTCAATACAATGGAAATTCATAACCTAGATAAGAATGGTAGCACAGGGAACTCTACTCAGTACTCCGTAATGGCCTATGTGGGAAAAGAATCTTAAAAAGAGTGGATATGTGTATATGTATGACAGACTCACTTTGCTGAACACCTGAAACTAACACAACATTGTAAATCAACTATACCCCAATAAAAAATTTTTAAAAAAGGATGGTAGCTATGGAAATTGAAAGAAAGGAAAGGGAAAAAGAAACATTTTTCTTTCAAAATAACTGTGGGGATGTAAAGCAATATTAGAGATTGGTGTTCACCACACGTGGATATTACTTGTTCAATATCCTTCCCCCCTAGACTGTAAACTCGCTGAGGACAAGAACTGAATCTGTTTTGCTCACAGCGTATCACAAAGGACTGACACACAAACAGGTGCTCAGTAAATATTGACTTAATAAATAAATAAATTTATGCCTGAGAGTTGACATAAATGGCATGTGGATGGCGGACTAATAAGAAGCCATACTGAAGGAGTGAACGGTTGAGGACCAGTCTGGGACATGCTGTGTGGGAGGTGACATAAGCTGTCTGACTGGGCTTGAGGGGCCACCAACCCAAAGTGGATGCCAGAGATGGCACGAGAAGCCCGGTGTGTTCACAGCCCAAAGTGGCAGACACCAGCCTGGGCTCTGGGGTCAGACAGACCCACAGGAGGGGAAGCTGACTGGGAGGCTTGGTGAACTCTGAACTCAAGATGGAAACAGGATAAGGCCTTAGGCATTTCCAGAGCTAGAATTGTTTAGAGAAGAAGCTTTGGAATAAGGACACAGCTCTGTCGCTCAGCAGCTGTGTGACCCCCAATCAAGTTTGGAATCCCTCTGAATCCCAAGTTCCTCCTCTGAACATAGAAATAATATAATAAAGACCATCTCATAGGGCTGGCTGTTCCCAAGGAGTAACTGTCCTCAAGTGTATAAGAGCCTAACCCTCTGCCAGGCACACAGGAGACAGTGAACGGCAGCAGCAGTTACCACAGTTACGCCTCCTGAGTACCCCCTGGTTCCAGACCTGCAGCTCTAAGAGGCCTGAACCTCCAACCTTTATTCCGTGTCCACAAGCCCCATTAGTCACTTATTTAATTAGTACTTGTTGAGCACATACTATATGTCAGGTACTGTACCAGACTCTGGGGACACAATGGTGAGCAAAACCAGATCTGCTTTCCTCCCTCTTAGAGCTCAAGGTCTATACTAGTGAGGGTCTCCAGAGGAACAGAACCAATAGCAGATATATATACACATATACATATATATATATACACACACACATACACATATACACATGTGTATGTATATATAAATGTGAAAGATTTGTTATAAGTATTCATAGCAATTAAGGTCATGCAATCATGGAGGCTGACAAGTCCCAGGATCTTCAGTGGGGCAGCCGCAGGAGAGCCGATGAGGTAGTTTTAGTCCAAAGGCCAGCAGACTCTTGACCCCGGAAGAGCTGATGGTCCAGTCCAAGTGCGAAGGCAGGAAAAAAATTGATGTCCCAGCTCGAAGGAGTCACACAGGAGAATTCCCTCTTGTTGGGAGGAGGGTCAGCCTTTTGTTCTATTCGGGCCTGCAACTGATTGGATGAGGCCCACCCACATTAGGGAGGACAATCTGCTTTACTCAGTCTGTTAATTTAAATGTTAAATTCATTCAAAAATACCCTCCTAAACCCCCAGGATAATGTCTGACAAAATATCTGGGTACCCCATGGTCCAGTCAAGTTGATGCATAAGATGAACTATCACACTGTCTAAGGAGAAAAGACGCATTCATCAGAGAATCACAGATAGATAGTGACAATGTGACTGTAATAAGTGGTATGAAAAAGAGTCTTGTGGTGTCGTGAGGGGATGTGACAAGGACCTTATGCCGCAAGGCCGTGACCACCGAGCTGCTACCTAAAGACTCAGACGTTCCCTGGGGAAAATATTGGGAAGGGTCATCAAGCCCTCACACCCAGGAGCCCCCTGGAGGCTGCTTCTCTCTGCAGCCTTGGTCCCTCACAGCCCTCGAGAAGTAGAGCCCAGGGGACAGTCCCTAGGGAGGCTGGGAGCTAGCTGGCCACCTGCAGACCCCTGCTGCAGCCCTGCCTCCCCACGCCCCATCCCGACACCAACAGTGCTCTGAATTGCCAGCCGCCAGCCTCCTAATCTAATTAAGAAGCGAACGAAATTCATTTTCCTGACTCGTCCAAAGTGCCGACCTTCGTCACTGTGCATCTCCCTTTGTTTGGCTGCTGCAGCGGCAGCAGCCCGAGCTCCCGCCAGCTGGGAAAACAAGTTCAATCTGACCCCGCACCTGACATTTCATATTGATTTTCTCCATCCTCCTCCAACACCAGCCTTCCGTCGACCACGGTTCAGCCCGGCTGTGCGAACGGAATGGAGACAGTTCATCAGAGTTCAAAACGAAAAGCAACATTGGCTTTCGGAGATGAACTCCGAGAAGGAGGGTATTTAACAACCATCAATGTTTAATCAAAATGCCGAGGAGTTCCGTGTCATCAGAGCTGCATATATTAATTTCCATACGTCCCTCGCTCTGCATACTCAGCAGGGGTTGGAAAGGATGATTCTCTTCCTCATCTCTCAGGTTTTTTTTCCGTCGCTTCTGGCGGTAATGACAAGGCTTGTATCTGCAGTTTGAGATTCTAATGGCTGAAACAACAGGGTGTTGATGGCAGCAGCAGCGGCTGGCCTGAATCTTGCTGTTCCCTTTTAATGCGTGAGTACTGGGAGTTGAGTGAAGAAACTGGCCAGGTGTGATGAATGACAACCAAGGGAACGAGAGAGAAATTAGATCTAAATTCCTTTCCAAGACCCACAGGAATCTGGCCCCTGTCCACCTTCCCATCCTCAGTTCCCTGTAGTCTGGCCACACTGGTCTGCTTCCTGTGCCTTCAACACACCAACCCCTTTGTGCCTCAGGCCCTTTGCACAGGCTCTTCCCCTACCTGGAATGCTCTCCCACCAGGCCCTCCCTTGTTTAGACTGCTCTCATTTTGTAGGTCTCTGGGAAAACATCACCTCCTCAGAGAGGACTTCTCTTTTCCCCCCATCTGCACCCTATTTCTACTGCATCACCCTATTTTATTTCTTTGTGCGTTTCTTAGTACTCAGCTATAGATGTTTGTTTTTCTTCCTCTGTCTCCCTGACTAGAATGTAATCTCCCTAAGGGCAGGGACTTTATTTTACCAACCCCTGCATTACCAACCCAGCTACAAATGGGGCTTCACTGAACAACTGTGGTAGAAAAGCAGGCAGGTGGGAAAAGACAGATGAAAGAAGGTGTTTTCATTTACTAGAGTTGCTATAATAAAATACCATGAACTGGGGGGCTTAGAAAAACAAAATCTTACTGTCTCCCTGTTCTGGAGGCTAGAAGTCCTAGACCAAGGTATCAATAGGGTTGGTTTCATCTGAAGGCTGTGAAGAAAGGATCTCTTCCAGGCCTCTCTCCTTCGCTTGCTGGTGACCATCCGCTCCCTGTGTCTTCACATCATCTTCTCTCTGCACCTGTCTGTGTTCAGAACTGCCCTTCTTATAAAGACACTCATCATATTGGATTAGGCTCCACTCTCATGACCTCATTTTTTAATTTAATTACCTCTTTAGAGACCCTACCTCCAAATATGGTTACATTCTGAGGTACTGAGGATTAGTATTTCAACATAAGAATTTGGGGAGGGGGTACACAATTCAGCCCCTAATAGAAGACCTGAAAGTCATCCAGAGCACAGTCCCTGGAGCTGACAGCTCCAGGTGTGGGTCCCAGGCCCGCTCGTTGCAGGCAGCCTGGGCAAAGCGCCAATGCTGATCCTTTCCTCCAGGTGGTAAGGGTGAAAAGTGGGCATGGACCAGCTCTTAGTGCAGCCCCTGACCTGTCGTGAGCACAGTGTGTGTGACTGTTATTGAACGTGGTGGGGGACAGAGGACAGGGGCAATAAAAACCTGTATGTGGAGCCTCTACACCTCCCCCGTGACCTCCGTGTGTTTTATGGTGACGGTGCCTGGATACCTTCCTATGGTGCCGAAACATACTTGCTCTCTGAGCAAAGAGGACTTAAACTGATTTTAGAGGCGATGAGGTGCTAAGAAGCCTGTTTCCTATTCAAAAACCACTCATAAGGGGAGGGGGTCTTGAATAAGTAGTTTGTTTTTACAGCATGAAAGAAAAGCAGCAGGTTAGGAGTATGGGATTACCAGATACATACCACTATATATGAAGCAGAGAAACAACAAGGGCCTACTGTATAGCACAGGGAACTATATTCGATATCTTATAACAACCTATAATGGAAAAGGATCTGAAAAAATATATATGTATGTATATGCAGGTACATATTTATATAACTGAATCACTCTGCTATACACCTGAAACTAACACAATCTTGTAAATCAATTATACTCCACTTAAAATAAATAAATAAAAATCTTTAAAAAAAAATTTTAAGAAAAAAAGAAAAGTAGCAGTTGGAACCCTCAAATGGGAGTGGGACTAGAGAAAGAGGTTCCTGTGAAGATCCGTAGAGATGTAACCTGCCAACTACCTGTGAACACGGTTAAAGATGGAGCCGGTGGGGAAATGCCTATGATAAATGTTAAAGCAGCACACAAGATTACAAGCCCACCCTGAATTCAGCATTGTGAAGAATACGTGTAGACAAAGACTGGGGCTCTTCATGAAAGGGATGATGTCAGGGCAGCAGACTTCGGGCAGCTTTCCTATTTTCCAGATACTCCTCAAGGTTGTAGTTTTACTTCTATAATTGGGAGAAGCCTGGTGGATAACAGGAGAGCCCGCTGGGTACTCCAAGGGCAGAAAGAGGAGATTCACACACCATTGACGGCACCTGTCTTAGGTACTGGGACACACACCGTTGACGGCACCTGTCTTAGGTACTGGGGCGGGCCAGGGGGTGGGGAGCCCAGGATGACATTTCCTGTCTTAGCCCATTCGGGCTGCTATAATCAAATACCACAGACTGGTCGGCTTAAACAACAAACACTTATTTCTGGAAGCTGAGAAGTCCAAGATAAGACACCAGCAGATCCAGCGTGTGGTGAAGACCAGCTTCTTGGTCCATAGATGGCCATCTTCCCTCGCTGTGTCCTTGCATGGCAGCAGGATGTGAGGCAGCCTTGGAGTCTCTTTTTCGTAAGGTCACTAATCCCATTCATGAGAGCTCCACTCTCATGACCTAATCACCTCCCCAAACCCCCTTCTCCAAATACCATCACACTGGGGATTAGGTTTCAGCATCCGAATTTCAGGGGACACAGTCATTCAGTCTATAGCGTTCCCTGTAAGCACAGCCCAGAACATGTCTGCTTTGTTTCTTCTCTTCTGTCAAACTAAACTGACAGTAGTGGATGACCTCAGAGAAGGGCCAAGATAGGGAAGGAAAATCAACATGGTGTCCACTATCAGTCTCTGTCCGCGGCCTAACTGTGTGATCTTAACCGGGTTGCTTAACCTCTCTGTGTCTGAATTTGCTCACCTATAAGATATGACTAGTAGCGGCACTTACCTTATTAGGGGGCATGGGAGGATTCAATGAGAAGACACCATGAAGCCTTAGAACAGTGCCTGGCCCAGGCACTGATAAGAACTCCGTGTTTGTTATGGTCATGAAGATGATGCTCTCTTACTTCCCTTCCAAACGTGTCTAAGAGCAGGAACGGGGGAAAAGCAGCCATAGTCGTGATGTAGTCGTGTCAGCAGCCAGAATCATAGGGAACTTCTGTGACGTTTGCTATATCCAGAAAGTAAGCCAAGGTCCTGACAACGCTATGGGGGGCATCCTAGTATCTGTCACATTTTACAGATGAGGAAACTAGCTAAGAGGAGGAATGATACTCCGCGGCCACCAAAGAACAAGTGACGCCTGGGGTTTGATCCAGACTTGTGCCTCTTAACGAGGACTCCAGAAATCACTTGCTCAACTAAGATTTATTCAACATCCACTCATTCCTGCCTTCAGGGAGCTTACATCCTAGCGTGAAGGGAGGAAAGAAAATATATACTAGTACACAAATGAGTGAGATAATTTCTGACACTGATAAAAGCTATAAGAAAATTAAAAGGGTTAACGAGTAGCCAGGGTGGTGAGGGAAAGCCTTTGAACTGAGACCCGAATTGTCAAGAGGAGCCAAACAGAGAGATGATATCAAAGTAGGAAGACCTTGACATAGGGACAACCGTGTGTGTTCAAAGAAGAGAAAAAAGACCAGTGGATGGAGCTCGGTGAGCTGGGAAACAGAGTGGAGGGTGACGCCGAAGAGGCAGGCTGGGGCCAGATCATGGAGAGCCTTGCAGACCAGGGCAGAGAGCCTGGATTTCATTCTAAGTGTGATGGAAGCTAGTAGACAGTTCTAAGCAGGCAAGTGAATACTCTGTTTATGGTCTTAATTTGCTAAAAGGGTTGGCAGGCCAAGAAGCTCTGGGACCATTTAGGAGGTCCTTGCCATGGTCTGGGAGGAAACGATAGTGGCTCTGACCGGGGCTTGGGTGGGTAGTGATGGCGTGATAAGTGGACAGACACAGAATCTACTGAGGCGGTAAGGCTAAGAGGACTTGCTGAGAGGCTGAAAGTGGAGAGGTGACAGAAAGGGAGGATTCTGAGCAAACTTAGGTTTTGGTTTCGAGCTGCCGAGGGTATAGTGGTGACACATACTGATGAAAAGGCTCAGGAAGGAACAGGTTTGGTGTGGAAAGACCAAACACACGTCTCTTTTGGATGTGTCCGGATTGAGATGCCTATGGTACGCACAGTTAGAGAAGCCTGGTAACAAATGGATACCTGAGTCTGGAAGTCAGGGGACAGGTCTGGGCTGGAGATAGAAATTTAGGAGTCATGAGCATCTCGTGGTCTTTAAAGCCATGGGACAAGGTGAAGTCACTTAGGAGAGAAGATATAGATGCAGAGGAGTGGAGAGTCCAGGATGGAGGCCAAGGGCACGTCAGCATTTGCCAGTGGGGTCGGGGGGAACAGGGGGCAGCCTTTTACAAGAGACTGAGGATGAGCTGCCAGGGAGGTAAGAGGAAAACCAAGGGGTGGCGTTGAGTAAGCATATAAGCCAAGAGAAGGGAGTGATTGAGAAAGACACCGGGATCAGTTATGTCAAATGCTTCTGCGAGGTCAAGAAAGATGGGAGTAGAGAGGTGATCGTGCGATTCAGGCTCATGGAAATCTTTGGCCATTAATTAGTTAAAGTAAAAGCAATTAGCAGACTGCCTGGCACATTAGGTTCCCAAGGCATATTTGCTGGATGAAGTCAATCACAAATGCGGACTCCATGCTCAGTGTCTGATGACACAGAGCAGATTCCTCAGTTGCATCTTAATTCCGTCATAGTTTGGCCAGACCTGCCTCACTCCTCACCTGCCCCAGAGGTCCCATCCTATTGAGAGGGTGTGGCTTGTGTTGGGGACTTGCAGGAGGTGAAGCTGGCCAGGGTGAGGAGCCATGGGTCCTCTCAGCGGCGGTGACGGGCAGTCTTGCAGCACCCGTCCTCTTGCATCGGCTCTACCGGTGAGACTGGTGCCCTTCCACCCTGGCAAATCTGCAGCTCCAAATGTGGCCACAGAAATTCCCTCCTTCAGATGAAACCAAGGCAGGCTGGCTGTCCAGGGGTAGTCAGCCACAACCCTGCAGTGCACTTAAATCTGCCTGTCATAGGCCTGGTGTGAAGATGATCTGACCTTTCCATGTTGTGGGGAAAAGGTATAAGCACTTTAGGCTTTCAAGTCTGAGGTGTTTTAGTGAATAGCGTCATTAGAGAAACAGCTTGGCTTCCAATGCAAACGGGGCAAAGTTTGATGCCTAAGCTAATCATCTAAATCAGAAATTCCATTTTCCTTTAAAGGTGCGTATCGCGGAGGGGGATGGATACTAGTTTTGAGCTCTTCTAGGTCTCAATTAAGCTTCATAGCAACCAAAGAAGATTGGTTTTAGTAACTCCAGTTTACAGATGAGGCACAGAGAGGTGAAGAAACTTGCCACAGAGCACAGTGAAAGAGCTAAGATTTGAACCCAGGTCTGTCTGCTTCGGGGAAGAATATGAGAAGAATGAATTCTTCTCCTGGGTATTTGACAGCAGAAGAAAGAGTGTGATCTTTTTCTAACATCCGCAAGGATAATTTCACGGGACTCCATTTTATATAATCCCCATGAGCTGGATTGCTCAGCCCAACAGCTTCCAGTGGCAGCACTAACTCTGCCCTTGCACAGAACATGAAATCCACTATCTCATTCATCACCTTCATCTACAAACTTAATTGCCAAGTCCTGATGCTATAGGCCACTAGATCCCTTAATAAACCTACGGCTCATTCCCCAGATCTCTGATAGGATGTGTCCAAAGGCATCAGCTGAGGCTGCAGCTGCAATGCATCTTAAAACCTCTGAGGTTTGGGACAGCTTCCAAAAGGGGTTCAGTATTGATTGGGGGTGTAATTAACAGTGTTTATTGCAGGGTGGGGGCTTGGTTAGGTTAAAAAGACAAGGCCCTTTATTAAAACTGCTTTTAATTTTATTAAAAATTCTGATGACAGGATTACAAACACACACAGACACCCACGCCCCTGCTCCTGGAGAAAAGCCAGAGCCCTGCTACAAGCAGCAGAATTCACGGAAACCCACCCACTGCCCCAGTCCAGCGTCTACCCCATTCAAGCTTGGCAGCGATTAGCAGCAGAACAGGCAAGGCCCAAACCATATAGTATAAATAGACTCCCTTCCCCCTTCCTCATTTCCATTTTTGATTAATTTAACCAGTTCTGTCAATTAGTCATCCTGGAGACTCCAGTTGAGTGGATTTTCCTAAGAACAAGAAAGCTTATTAATTTTGGAGGCAAGTGTCATTCATTAGCACTTGCCACTGTCCCAGGTCCCGCCCTCTCCCCCCGCAGGAGGTCTTAGATAAGAAGGCAGCGGAGGCTGAAACTGGTTCAGGCATGTGGCTGCAGCCCCAGAGACACACAGAACAGGAAAGGTTGGCCATGAGGTTATAGGCGGCTCTGGCTGCTCTGGGCTTGGGACATCTCGAGGCCACTTACCTGTCATCACGGCCCATGACAAGCCATCACTGGCAAAGCAGTCACAGACACCGGATAAGCATTCTCAATTTGAGGTTCAGGAGAACGCCAGTCAAGGGGATACACCCAGGAGAAATTTTCCCCAGGGAGGGACATTGACCTGACAGAGCCTAGGGAGGGCTCTGGCCAGGGCAGGATGGCTCTTACAATTAGCCTGTCTCTTCCCACCAGAGGGGACATCAAAGTTCACCTCTTCCTTTTTGTATTTAGTTTCCTATGGCTGCTGTAACAAATGTCCACCAACTTAGTGACTAAAACAACATAAACTTGTCATCTTATAGTTCCGTGGGTCAGAAGACTGACATGGGTCTCACTGGCTGAAATCCAGGTGTAAGGAGGGCTGTGTTCCCTTCTGGAGGCTCAAGGGGACAGTCTGTTTATTTGCCTTCTCCAGCTTCTTGAGGCCGTCGCATTCCTTGGCTTAGGGTCCCTTTCTCCATCTGAAAGCCAGCAACAGTGGGACAAACCCTTCTCCTGCCCTGTCACCCTGATTCTCCTCTTCTGCCTCCGTCGTCCACATATAAGGACCATCGTAGCCAGTGGGAAGCAGCCGCATGGCACAGGGAAACCGGCTCGGTTCTTTGTGGCTGCCTGGAGGGGTGGGATAGGGAGGGTGGGAGGGAGGGAGATGCAAGAGGGAAGAGATATGGGAACATATGTATATGTATAACTGACTCACTCTGTTATAAAGCAGAAACTAACACACCATTGTAAAGCAATTATACCCCAATAAAGATGTTAAAAAAAAAAAAAAAAAAAAAAGGACCATCGTGATTACAGTGGGCCCACACAGGTGATCCAGGCTAATCCCCTTACTTTAAGGTCAGCTGATGAGCAGCTTTAATTCCACCTACAATCTCAATTCCCCTTTGCCGAGAAAGGGAACACATTCATGAGCTCTGGAGATTAGAACATGGACATCCTTGAGGAGGCCTTATTCTGCCTATCATACTCTTCACGCTTCACCACGTGGACTAAGTACCCTCCATCAGAGCACCTGATATGATAGGTTGAAATGACCTGCTTGCGTTTCTATCCTGGTTTTCCTCCAGGATGGCTAAGGCTGTTTATTTTCCCCTTCTACACTTAGCATAGTGAAGGTGCTAAATAAATGCTTGTAGAACAACTAGAGTCACGCAGTTTGATAAACTTGTACCCACTCGGTGCTTCTCTTTACACAAATGAAGAGGCTCCCACCAAAGAGTGGCTTACCCCATCTGTGTTCACTCATTTCTAGCTTTGGAACGCTTTGGCATTTGTAGGCAAAGGGAAGTGGGGTCTATGAAATGATGGTACGCCACCTACTGTTCATTTATTCAACAAATATTTCTTGTTGCTAGTATGTTCCAGGTGCTGTTCCAGGCACTAAGAATATGGTACCTCCTTCCCTCATGGCACTCTATCCAGGTAGATTAAGAGAGACAGCAAACACATAGGTAGATAAGATAAGACAAGATTTGGTGAAAAGTGTTTCTAGAGAAGCAGCAGCAGCAATGCAGAGGCTGTGAGTCTGCACTGTGCTTGGCAAGTCAGGGGGCAGAAGGAAGACCAGTTCGGCCACCTACAGTGTCGTGAGAAGGGGCAGCAAGAGGGGAAGTGGGAGGAGGAGGCTGGTGGCTCAGATCACACGAGGACTGTACACTCAGGGTAGTCACCGCCAACAACCCAGGGGCCTCATTCTCACTGGATTGTATGCAAAGGACTTGGGAGTTAGGCAACATGGTAGCCCTGTAGGCAAAGGCAAGGAATTTGGCTTTTATTTTATTTAAGAAGGAAAATCTGGTAGGGTTTGAGGAAAGGAGTAACGTGGTTATACTTGTAAATATGTCACTCTGTGGCTATGTAAAGAATGAAGCATCAGGAGGAAGAGTGGTTACTGGGAGAAGTTAGAAAGCCATCAGAATGGTCCAGGCAAGGGGGGTGATAGTGGCTTGGACTAAGATTGGGCCGATTTGGGCTACATTTTGAGTGTAAAATTAACAGGACTTTTTTAAAAAATTTTTATTTTATGTTGGAGTATCGTTGATTCACAGCGTTGTGTTAGTTTCAGGTGTACAGCAGAGTGATTCAGTTATACATGTACATGTATCTATTCTTTTTCAGATTCTTTTCCCATTTAGGTTATTACAGAGTACTGAGCAGAGTTCCCTGTATATACAGTAGGTCCTTGTTGGTTATCCATTTTAA
Organism: Lipotes vexillifer; assembly: GCF_000442215.2. Lineage (NCBI taxonomy): Eukaryota > Metazoa > Chordata > Mammalia > Artiodactyla > Lipotidae > Lipotes > Lipotes vexillifer. The sequence goes on along the minus strand of NW_006777649.1, from coordinate 330,619 downwards.
ATATAGCAGTGTGTACATGTCGATCCCAAACTCCCAATCTACCCCTCCCCCTCTAACCCTTCCCCACCGCCCCGGTAACCTTAAGTTCATTCTCTAAGTCTGTGAGTCTATTTCTGTTTTGTAAATAAGTTCGTTTGTATCATTTTTTTTTTTTTTTTTTTAGATTCCCCATATAAGCAATATCATATGATATTTGTCTTTCTCTGTCTGACTGACTTCACTTAGTATGATAATCTCCAGGTCCAGGACCTTTTAAAAAAACTAGATGTGGAAGGTGAGGTTAAGGGAAGAATCCAGGGCGACGCCTAGCTTTTTGGCCTGAGCACATGTTTCGATGAAGGGCATTGAATGAGTTGGCAAAGACTAGGGGAGGGACAGTCTGGGGAGAAAACTCACAAATTCCATGGACTGGAAGATTCACATTAAAAAAACGAAGCATAAAATGATTAAATGGGTACCTTTTACCGTTGCACGCTTTACCACTTACAGAACCCCTTCTCGCCCATTATCTTAATTGATCTTCATAAAACTCTTTGAGGGCTTCCCTGGTGGCGCAGTGGTTGAGAGTCCGCCTGCCGATGCAGGGGACGCGGGTTCGTGCCCCGGTCCGGGAAGATCCCACATGCCGCGGAGCGGCTGGGCCCGTGAACCATGGCCGCTGAACCTGCGCGTCTGGAGCCTGTGCTCCGCAAAGGGAGAGGCCACAACAGTGAGAGGCCCGAGTACCGCAAAAAAAAAAAAAAAAAAAAAAAAAAAAAAAAAAAAACAACTCTTTGAGTTCAGAGTCTTTCTTCCTTTCTACAGCTTGAGGAAATCAAGGCCCGGAAAAGATAAATCTAATACACTGATAAAGATCATGGTTTATCATGGGTTTATTTCTTGTTTCATATAATGAATTCGGCCACCTTCAGTACTTGCCCAGCACTGGAGGATAAAGAAGGGAAGGGGGAATCTCGTTCGTGTGTAATTGACACATGTTTAAGTATATCAGCTAATTTGAGCCCCTCTTGCAGTTCACGTAATTCTATTTTGACAGCTTGGTAGGTGGCATCAATAACTCAGCTGTGAAATCTGCTGTCCACTCAAGCAGCTTCCAGCCCCATGCGTGCACGTCCCTTTATCTGCTGAATTACTCGAAGCACCTGCTGGCCTGCCATCATAATCAAGCACAGCCCGACGGCAGCAGAGGGCAGGAGAATGCTCACCCCCAGGGGGCTTAAAATGATACTTGCTTTTATCTTCTATCTTTAACCTGAACATAAGGATTTAAATAGGATTTATCTCCTAGATGGTCATCCTTAATCCCCAGGTCGACTTAATCTTAAAATTTTGGTGTCATTTGAAAACCCCTATAATGTAGTGAAATTGTCATTGAAGGGTTACATCTGAGATAAATGGGATCATCAAGCTTAGGAAAAAGGTGGTGAGATCAAAGCAAGCAAGCAATCTGTCAATAAGTGTGTGCAAGGTATTGTGCTAAACACAATGGGATGACAGCCTTATAAGATGCACTTACTGCTTCAGTGTACTTAACCATGGTGGGACAAGAGGATGTGAAATTATGGAAGGTATCTAATATAAAGTTCATTTTAAATTGAATGTGAAATTTAGATTCCCAACATCAAAGAGAGAAAATGCTGACCAAATAGCGTTTATGCTGGACATTGTGTTGGATGTTGAAATGAACTGTGATGGCAAACGTCATCCTCAGTGTATCCTAGGTATGCCCCAAAGTAGCATTTTTCAGTCCCTGTTTACTGAGAATCTTCTGTGTTCATATCATTGTAACAGCACAAAACTACACATTTGTCTTACTACAACACATGGTCGCTAGCCCACTAGGAAGGTTATTAAGGAGCAGAAGCACTCTGAGGATAGTGCCTGATGAATCATGGCTACTAAATCATACTGAATGAATGAATGAGTGAGACATGTTCATAAAAGGTCTAACATCAGATAAAATGTGGTATGTGTCTCACAATACACTAGTGCTGTGATTCTTAAACTGTGTGTAAATGAAGGCTTCGGGTCTTCAAAGTGAAAATTCTCTTCGGATTTCTTTTAGTTAGGTTAGCGAAAACAGATACTATTGTAGGTCTTTTGTAAAAGCAAAGTGGCAAAAGGCAAACATTTGAAAAGCAGGGGATACCCTGCATGCTGTTGTGGCCAGTGGTGTTGGTTCTAGGGTCAGACAAACCCAGTGTGAACTTAACTGCTTGGACTTGAACTTAACCTCTCTCTCTAAGCCTCAGTGTCTCCCTCTATAAAATGGGGACAATAACAGAACCTGCATAATTGGATGGTTGTGAGGATTCAGCAAGATAATGCCTGGCCCACGGTAAGCAGTCCGTATTTATTTATGAATGTTTTATTCTTATCACAACAATCCAGGAGCTCAGAGTTACAGATGAGAAAGCGGAGACTCAGAAAAGCAAGTAATTTACATGAAGTCAAGCATTGAATCAAGGGTGGAACCGAGATTCAAACGCAGGTGTAAAGCCCGTGGTTGAAGCTGTTGATAGACAGTGCCTAGAGAGGCTTCCCGTCTTTGCCTCACTGGGCCCAAGTGGGAGGTAGCTGGATAGGCCAGGTCCCGGGAGAGCAGAGAACAGCACAGGCATTTCACTGGTGGAGTCTGGCCTTCAGGAAGTCAACATGCTATGGTTCCCTTGTTTCCTGATCACCCGAGGCGGGTGACCCGAAGCGCAGGGTGTGAGCAACAGTGGAGATGGAAAGATCTCCTACTCTTCAGCCAAATTCAAAATGAGAAAAGGGCACAGACGGTCCCTTCTTTCCCATGACCAAGTCATTCAGCGAAAGTGCTTGCTGAGGGATAAAGCCTTTATTTTCTCCAGTGATTGCAAAATGTGTCTTCTCTCTGCATCCGAGCCCAGAGCCTTCGGGTCCCAGAGGCCTCGAAGTGATGATGCTATGTCTGGAGCCAGTGGGAGGGCCTAGCAGGTAATAAGGTGATCAACAGATTTGACGATTGTTCTCCACGTCGCCCCTGGTGCCTGCTGTTAGGTCCATAAGAGACATCTCTGCTCTGGTTAATTCTCTGTGGTTGGTGAGAACACACACCTAATGAAGTCCAAATCAGGGGTTTAAGCCCTAGACCAATTCAATTCATTTTACCGGGACCATGCCCTCGGAGATGGGGGCTCCCTCTGCCTGTGAGCACCAGGTTGAAGGGGTCACCCTTGCTAAACATGGGACTGGAGGAGAAATGATGCAGCATGGGGGGACAGTAGTGGGCTATAGAACCAGAGCTAGGTTTACATCCTAGCTCTGCCTCTTCCTGGCCTGTGACAAAGCCAGATGACTCTCTGATGTGTCACGGCTACTAAGGCATACTGAATGAATGAATGAATGAGACGTTTAGAAAAGATCTAACATCAGTAAAATGTGATATGTGTCTCCCAATACACTTTCTGCATCTGTAAAGCCGGCAGCTTGTGCGAGTGGAACGGACTATCACACCCGTAAAGAGTCTAGCGCAGGGCCCAGTGGATGGGAGGCAATGGCTCCACCTACTCCAACACGGTAGCTCTGGCCACTCCATGGATGCAAGTTCCAGGAGCATTCGGGCACACTGCTGACTCTCCCCAAGTTAGGAGCAATGTTTGCCTGTAGAAAGCCGGAGCTGGGAGCACAGAGGCATGCACAGGAGCCGTGAGGATACAGTGAGGCAGTGACCAGCCCACACCCGCGTCCCTCTGTGCAGTGCTTGGCCCATGCCGAGATGGACCCTCCTCGCCCCGCTTTGCACGGAGATGACTGCCAGAAGGGAGCTGCTCCCCTCTCCCTTTCCGTGTTTATGCCTCTCATTGCAGTGATTATGTAGACAGCCTAGAAAACGGGGGCATCTTGGGAGTGCAGCCCTGGCCTCGCGGTGCCATGACAACCAGCTTCCGAGCAATCACCCCTAATAATGGCCACACACGGTCTCCCAAGGGAGTTCGAGCTTCTCTTGGAGCAGCTGGACGCAGTTTCCTGTTGGAAACAAATTATGAGAGGGACAGAGAGAGAGAGAAGGAGAAAGCAGGGAGTTAAGACGTCTAACCTGTGATGTACGGAGCGCACCCAGGGACCTGGGGACGCTGCATCAGGTTCCTGGAGCCCACTGGCTATAGGAACATGTAATTCCACAGTAGGAGGTATACAACCCCATGGACACCTTTGTCGCCCACCCCCCGACAGAGAGAGGGATATCACGGAGTGAAAGACCAAATATGAGGGCTTGTAATGCTGGGCCTCACTGCTACCAGATTTCTTCATTAGGCTCCTGTCGAGACGCCCACTGCCAACTCATCTTGTCTGGACTGGAGCCGTCCTTTCCTGCTGCCAGCTGGTGAGAAGATGCTCAGAGCCCTCCTTCAATCAGTATCTTTCCAGAATGACAGTTCTCAAAAAGGCACCTGCCCCCACTGGGCTAATAAATGATTAATCCTCACAAAGGAAGAACAGTCAGGCCCCCCATGAATAAACTTACCTGTGGATGCGAGCCCAAGTTCAGCCTTTAGAGTGACAGGCGAGCCCTGAGCCAAACAGGTTCTTGCCTCCCCTCTCTTTAGATCACAGATTCTAGCTCCTTCATGAGAAAGGTCTAACCCAGAGCTAAGGAGCCCTTAGGACACTGTCCTCACCCAGGGAGCACAGGTCCCAGTCTCTCCAAGCTGTAAAATGAAAATCGTTCTGTCAGGGAGCACGTACTGTTATTATCACCAGTGCCACCTTTCTGTGGATCCCATTCCCTGAACTAGGATTACTTGTAAATTCTGAATATATATATATATATATACATATATATATATATATATACACACACACACATATATATATATATTTTTTTTTTTTTTT
>NW_006777649.1:324470-325700 GCF_000442215.2 Lipotes vexillifer | reverse complement strand
CACACACATATATATATATATATTTTTTTTTTTTTTTTTAAATAACAGGGAGAAATATGGAGACTGACCAAATTAACCAGTAAGGGGAAGGAAAGGATGCAGTGGGCTGAGGTGGTCAAGGAAGTCTTCCTGGAAGAGACAGTGAGCCCTGATGGTTGAATAGGAGTCAGAGAAACAGGGGAGCAGGGATAGAATGGTATTCTGGACTGATTGTATATCCCCCGCAAATTTATGTTGATATACTAACCCCCGATGTCATGGTACTAGGAGGTAGGGCCTTTGGGAGATGATTAGGTCATGAAGGTAGAAAGAACCCTCATGAATACAACATGTGGACACGATAAGAAAATGATCCCCTGCATCCCAGAGTGGGGCCTTCACCAAAATCAGACCATGCTAGCCTTGTGCTCTCAGATTTCTAGCCTGTAGAACTATGAGAAATTTCTGTTGTTCACAAGCCACCCAGTCTATGGTATTCTGTAATAGCAGCACAAACTAAGATGGGAGGGGAATGAGCATGGATCAAGCCCTGGCACATGCTAAATGCTCCATAAACATCGGGCATCATTATTGCAGCATGTAAAACAGAGGTCACGCACTACAGCCCGTATGGCTTACAGGTGGTTTGTGTTTGAGCACATACTTAAAATGTTTAACTACTTACTAACATTGAAACATCAAGGTTCCTCAGAAAAATTTAGACTTTGAGATGATGTGGCAATGCTGGACCCACATTCCAGGCACCTGGAGCTGAGTGGAAACAGGGTGTGGACACTAGTGTGCCACAGTCCCTACCACTCCCTGTTGTGTACCCATGCATGCTTCATCTCTCTTACTACCTGATTGGCCCCTGGAGTAAGGAGTTCTCTGACCTTGGTGCCAATGGTGAGTCGGCCAGCCAGGTTGCCGTGGAGAATCTGAGCAGGAGAGAAGTGGGCAGAAACATTGGGGTGCTGGTCCAGGGCCTGATACGAAGGGCCTGGAATGCCAGGCCAAGTGGGTGGCACTGGTGGCTGTTGGCAATGGGGAGTCACTGTAGGTGTCTGAGCAGGGACATGGCATTGCTTTGGGAAGCGTTACCCAGCGCACAGCAGGATCGCATGCAGCCTCATGTTTTACTGCTAAATCCCAATGGTCCTTGAGCCGCTTGGCTTGCTCTGCTTTGCAGCTGCTGTGTTCTAGTTTCTCTGGACTGTGTCCGCCTGTGGGTGCAGCAGCCGCAGTGGTAGC
>NW_006777649.1:319831-324460 GCF_000442215.2 Lipotes vexillifer | reverse complement strand
GCTGGGAGGAGATGATGGCTGACCTGTGATGGTTCACGAGCTCCCTGGGAAGCAGCAAACCTGTTCCGGCCCCCTCTGGTCTGCCTGCTAGGCCAGCTGGAGAGGAGAAACTGCTGAAAGGGAGCCGGCTCTTCAGGGAGCCAGCAGCCACTGCAGCCCAGAGAACTAAAAGCAGCTTCCCAGAGATGCGGGGGGAGCTCATAAGCCCCGTCCCCTCCCTTTATAGACAGTCTGGGGAAAGAGGAGTATTAATTTCCTATTATTACTATAACAAATGATCACACACTTGGTAAACTTAGTGACTTAAAACAGTAGAAAGTTATCATCTTACAGTTCAGAAGTCCACAGTGTGCCTCACTGGGTCTGCAGGGCTGGGCTCTATTGTGGAGGCTCTGCGGGAGGGTCTGCTTCTTGCCTTTTCTAGATTCTGGAGGCAGCCTCCCATGGCTCCTGGCCCCTTCCTCCATCCTCCAAGCCAGCGATCGCCATCGAGTCCCTCTCACACTGCATCTCTCTGACGCTGACTCTCCTGCCTCCTCCTTCACTTAGAAAGACCCTGGTCATTACACTGGGTACCGCCAGGTAGTCCAGCATAATCGACCCATTTTGTTTGTTTGTTTGTTTGTTTTGCGGTACGCGGGCCTCTCACCGCCGCGGCCTCTCCCGTTGCGGAGCACAGGCTCCGGCCGCGCAGGCTCAGCGGCCACGGCTCACGGGCCCAGCCGCTCCGCGGCCTGTGGGATCTTCCCGGACCGGGGCACGAACCCCTGTCGCTTGCATCGGCAGGCGGACTCTCAACCACTGCGCCACCAGGGAAGTCGATCGACCCATTTTAAGGTCAAGTAGTCAGCAACCTCAATTCCCCTCTGCCATGTACCATAGTCACAGGCTCTGGGGATTAAGGTGTGGACATCTTGGGGGGTAGGAGGTGGAAATGAGCAACTTTTCTTCCTTTAAGGAAGAAAACGAAGCCTCCAGCCATGATAAGTAAGTAAGTGGGCCCACTCCTTGTTGAAGGAAGTGCCAGAGAACACAGGACCTTTTCTGTCTAGCTCACTCTTGTAACCCCAATACCTGTCAGAGCGCCTCACACCTACCGGGCAGTCAATACACGTTGGTTGAAGAGTGTGTGACACTAATAATATTTGTTAACTTTGTGATCATGTGCTGGACACCGTGCTAGGTGGATTCTTACAACCATGCAAAAATGGGAACAGATGTCTGCATTTTCAAGGTAATGAAGCTGAATCTTAGAGAGGAATGAAAACTTGACAAACACAATCCAGCCTGTAATTGGTGGGGCACGGGTTCCAGCCGAATATGTCTGACTCCAAAGTCCATTAACGTGTCCTGTACCAGCCGGGTGGACACGCCTTAGTAAATGTCAGTAAATCTTCCTAAGCGATGATCTCATCCTCCAGCATCCCACATGCGCTCTCTGTGCTGCTAGTCCCAGGGTCCCAGTATCCCCCCAGAATGTATTTATCACTTCAGGCATTTACGCATGCTGATTGCCCCGTCTAGCATAGGAAGCACCCCTGAGACCGCCCCCAGCCAAACACAGTCATCAGGAGTCAGTAAACGGTGGTCTGCAGGCCATCTCTGGCCCACCACCTGTTTTGACACAACTCCAGCAAAGAACAAGGTTTTTACACTTTTAAATGGTTGAACAAAAATCGAAAAAAGAATACTGTTTCATGACACATAAAAATTAGATGCCATTGACATTTCAGTGTCTACAAGTAGAGCTTTATTGGAACAGATGCTCATCCGTTTACGTATTGTCTCTGCTGCTTTCACGCTACAAAGGCAGAACTGAGTAGTTGCAACAGGGACCAAACGGCCCTCAAAGCCTAAAATATTTGCTCTCTGGCTCTTTACAGGAGAAATTTGCCATCCTCTGATCTATCTAGAGCTTACAGGTCATTCAAGGTTCAGCTTGTTATTAAGGCTTCCCCAATCAGACCAGCCCAGATCACACCACACCAGATTGTCTCATCATTCCTGTCCCCTGTGAATTTTTGGTCCATTTTTTTCTGTCTGGGAAAAAACAAATTTTTTTGACTCATTCTATCTTCACTTTGAACGATTACTTATTAAAAGAGACGATATCGGGCTTCCCTGATGGCGCAGTGGTTAAGAATCCGCCTGTCAATGCGGGGACACGGGTTTGAGCCCTGGTCCGGGATGATCCCACATGCCGCGGAGCAACGAGGCCTGTGCGCCACAACTACTGAGCCTGTGCTCTAGAGCCTGAGGGCCACAACTACTGAGCCACGTGCCACAACTACTGAAGCCCGCGCGCCTAGAGCCCATGCTCTGCAACAAGAGAAGCCAGTGCAATGAGAAGCTCGCGCACCGCCACGAAGAGTAGCCCCCCCTCGCCACAACTAGAGAAAGCCCGCACGCAGCAACGAAGACCCAATGCAGCCAAAAATAAATAAATAATAAAATAAAGTAAAAATAAAAGAGATGATATTTATGAATTATAATACATGCAGAAATATTGTGAAAATGGTTATGCAAAAGCCAGGGACCAGTGTAACCTCTTCTAGATGAATTTCTCCTGCTTCATCATGCTATGCATCGTGTTGCTATGGTGTTCACTGTTGAACAGTTATTTGTAGAATTAATGAAGGGCTGTATGAAAAGCAAATTTCAAAGGTAGAGCCCAGCTTCGTTGTTTCCCAGTTCCGAATCCTCTGAGTCTTCATCTGATCTAAGTTCCAGTCTCCAGCCCATGTCTGGAGACTATGTCATTAGGCCCATGGTAGTACAATAGCCACTAATTAAATCTTAAACTTCTCTCACTGTCCTCAGCTGGATAAAGGCCAGCATTATTGATTGGTCCATGGGCATTCTTACCCTCCGTGGGAAAATTGTTGGCTGTTTCTCTCACTGGACAGAATTACTGAATGTGTCTTCTGTAGAGTAGAAATTACTGGCTGCATCTCAGTCGGCGAGCCTTTCCTCTCCAGGGGCAAAACTGTTGCCTGCATATATCTCTGAAGGAAAATTGCCATCTGCCTTACTCTGTAGGAAAATTGCCAGTTGTGTCCCCATTATGGGGAAATTGTCATACTGAAAAGCATGTCTCCATACTGAAAAGCATGCCAGCTGTGCTTCTGCATAGAAAAAATGTCAGCAGAAGTCGGCGATTTAAAACCCTCTGCGTGATTCTGAGTCTGTTCCTTTTTCATCCCCCTCCCTGGTTTCCTTTACTCTCCCTCTCATCTGCCTGAGTCATCAGAGCCACGGTGGTGGTGACATCATTCAGCACCAAATGAGAGACGCGTGTACCGAGGAAGGTGTATTACAACTGATGGTCCAGAGACAAACTACTGTGTGTCTGTGTAACGGCCCAGATAGAAGACCTAGAAATCAGTTTAACAGCTGGTAGCTCTCAAGATCTGACCCCAGTGGGAAAACACATCAGGCTTTTGGACTCACTGTACAGCAAGCTTGCCTTACGCAGCACCCACTTCTGCATTGTTGCTGCCTCCCCTGTTATTCTGGGTACACGTCCTATGCTAAGTGCTTGACGTGAAAGATCTCATCTGTCCCACAACCGCCCTAGAAGGTAGAGACGCCTCTTATGTCCATTTGACAGATAAGGAAAATGAAGCTTGGAAGAAGGAGTCAAGCCACCTGTCCAAGGCTTCATAACTTATAAGCAGCAGAGCGGGATTTCTACCGAGGCCTGCTGAACTTGGAACCACCTGTGTGCTTAGCCCCCGTACTGAATGGGATGGAGGCCTTGGGTCGTCCTCCTGACCGTCTGAGTTCCTGTGCAGTGTCCAGTGTGAGTTCCAGAGGAAGGAGCCCACCCAAGGTCAGCCTTTACCTGTGGTTTCCCTACTTTCTTTCTTCTGCTGTCCCAGACTCCACACCCAGCACACTGCATGCTTCCTTTCTAATTTTGCCCCACTTGTAATAAATGTAGTTTTAGCTTTAGCTTCTCTAAAGTCAGCAGTTTTCTTCTTAACTCTTCCTCTCTCCTATTTGTGATTTCACCTCTTTCCCATGAGTTTCCGAGACCTCATTCATGTAGCCAGTCATCTGAACTGGCTCAGGTGAATAGCCCTGTGCCAGGCACCATGAAGGATAACGTCAAACACAAGATATCTTCAGCTCCGTGGAGAGGTATTCATGTCTGTACATGTTAGAACACAAAACATTGTCTGTACAGGACACCTAATATAGCCTATAGGATTTGAAAGGAAGTGTCACTAGCACTGTAACCCAAACTGTATTCTGGGGAACTCCATTCTAGAGAGACACTGGCTGCGATTTTCTAAAAAAATAAAATGGAATGGGGAAGAGGGCGGTGGTGTGATCCAATAAGATCTGAAATCAGGAGTAAGGCAGTGGTTCTCAACCAGGGGCAACCATGCCCCGCTGGGGGACATTTGGCAATACGTGGAGCCATTTTTGGTTGTCCCCGTTGGGTCATGGGGCTTAGTGAGCTGAGGCCAGGGATGTTGCTAAACACCCTACAATGTCCCAAACTTTCTGGCCCCGAATTCAGTACTGCAAAGGTTGAGAAAGCTGGATTCCTAGATAAAGAATTTTTTTTGTTGTTTACCTGCAGGACTTCTCAGCACTTTTTTTTTTTTTTTTTTTTTTTTT
>NW_006777649.1:306980-319728 GCF_000442215.2 Lipotes vexillifer | reverse complement strand
CGGACGCGCAGGTTCAGCGGCCATGGCTCACGGGCCCAGCCGCTCCGCGGCATGTGGGATCTTCCCGGACCTGGGCACGAACCCGCGTCCCCTGCATCAGCAGGCGGCCTCTCAACCACTGCGCCACCGGGGAAGCCCCTTCTCAGCACTTTTAATAGGCTAATCGCATTATCAACCCCCCAAATTGAGTAGGACTTTCCAAAGCTCAGTTGACCTCAGAATCTGGTATCCCTGACGTATTCCTGGGTGTTCTGCTAAAGTCTCTGTGGGAAGGCTAGCCTAGAGTAATGAGCATTAGTAGAGGAAGCTGACATTGCTTTTTAGCAGTCATACTGTGATGTACCATGTGTGTTTGTGTGTGTGTTTCTGCTTGGAGATTGTAGTGCTTTTAAAATAGCATCCAGATAACTCACTAGTTTTGAAAATTATCCCATTTTTTGAAATATACTTTCTATTCTTTTCTCTTTTTCTTGCGTTTGGTAGCTCCAATTACATGTATAATTAACCTTTATCAATATATTCCCTGTGTCCCTGAAATTTTTTTATACTTTCTATTCTTTAGTCTGTTCTTTTGAGGGAGATACATTCTCCACGTATTCTAGTTCACTCATTCTCTCTTTAGTTGCTAAATGCATTTATTGTGTTCTAATTGCCCTTGTTTCATTATTATTTCCGTTTGGTTCTTTTTAATATATTTTCTAATTATCTGTGAAAATTCTTACTTGGGCATTTTATTTGTTGAAACTATGAAACACTTATTTTAACATGTGTGTGTGATGTGTCCATTATCCATCTTTACTTGCTGTTTTATCCTCTGTGAAAAGAAGTTAGTTGTGTCTAGTTTCCCTGGTAGAGTACATCATTAATAAAAAACTGACAATTTTTTTTTTTTTAAACTTGTAGTTGAAATACAAGACCAGTGGGATTAGTAGACCTCTTATTATCTCAGAGCTGGGAGGCACCTGGTTGGCAATCCTACCTCCTTCGTATTATAGACAAGCAAACAGGGCAGAGAGTCGATGGTTGCCCAGTCATTCAAATGAGAGGCAGTAGGGCAGAGGTTAAGAGCATAGGCTAGAAGCAGACTGAGTTCAAATCCTGGCTGTGCGTCCTAATAGCTGTAGAACCTCTGTGCCTGAGTTGACTGATTGTACTGATTTGTGGAAAAGGAAAACAGTATCTGTGAATATCAAATGAGTTAATACATGTAAAGCACACGGCGCAAGTGCTCAACAGAGAGTAAGTGTTATTAAGAGCTGGCTCATTTGTGTTTAGCCTAGACTCCAACCCAGCGTCCCTGACTCCCAGTCTGATGTTCTTTCCAGTATCCCTTGATGGGCACAGGAAGAGGTAAGCAGGAACAGAGGCACAGACGTGGGAATGCACAGGTATATCTAAAAGATGAGGGAGCTCACTTTGACTTGATTGTTTAAACAGAAATTATACCGACAACGTGAGGAAAGGCAGGTTGTGGAGGCAGGGTAACAGGCAGGTGGTCAGTAGAAAGCCCACCTCTACTATTCACTACCTGCATGATCCTGGGCAAGCTACTCAACCTCTCCTGGTCTGTCTCATCTATAAATAAGGACAGTGAGAGTACCTTCCTCATAAACTTGAGCATTAAATGGGATAATTTATGCAAAGCAGGAGGACCAAGAAAGGGTAGCAGATGTCATGATCATCACTGTTAATGTTGTTACTGGGGTCTCCAAGACACAAGCTCCCTGCTGGTGAATCTGACACATCCCCAGTGAGTAGGTCTGTGCTATTAGGATTTTCTTCAAGGCTGCTTCCTCTCTCCACCATGGTTCTCTTCATTTCTTCTCTTGATGTCTTTGTTTTCTAGAAACTGGTAGAAAACTGCAGATCAGCAGGATTTCTAATGCCAAGTCAAGGGTCTTTAGGAGAAATACCAGTTGTGATTTGTCTCAAGATGTGTCACTCAAGCACTGGATACCATTGTACCACCTATTCAGTAAATTACACGGAACACAGTGATGTTCCATTTGCATTCCACTAGCTGGTTCCCCAGCACCCTTATTCCCCTCTGAGAAAGCAGTAAAATCTCACCTTTTCACATCTGCAATGAAAATTGTGTAATTGTTTAATGTTTGTCTCTTGCTGTAGCCTGTGAGTTCCATGATGGTAGGACGGGGTCTATGTTGTTCCTTGTGTCCTTGGCATATAGCACGGGACCTGGCATGTATCACCCGACAAATACTTTTCATGTTCTAGGTGACGTACAAAGTGTAGTGCATGTGTGTGCATGCACATAAAAGACACTTAAATAGCTGATAAATGATTGCTCAGCCTGAATTGGTGAAAAGCTTGAATTACAGATGACTTGTATTATTTTCACACTTTTCAAGGACTTAAACAAATTTGAGGTGAATAGAGTATCGCTTAGATAGTTAAACAGATCATGAAAGGAACCTAGTAGGTAGGTATTATTTTCATTTAAAAATTTAAATGGATTATCGGTATTCATTCATTTAACATATTTACTGAGCACCTCCTATGTTGCAGGGGATACAGCAGAACAAAACAGACAAAAACCCCCACCCTCACAGAGCTTGTATTCTATTAGGAAAGACAAATAATACATATTAAACGTCAGTGCACATAAACTGGGGGAGACGGACAGAGGGAGGAAAGGCTGACTCATTGCAGACAGGCCACGGGGATTAGAATCCAGGGGTGAGAGATGACCTGATGGCCTGGGCTTCTTGTGGTGTGTTGACAGGGTCATTCAAAGTCCTGGGGGCTCCAAACTATACTTGCTAATGATGGGGTAAGGCTTGAACTCATGAGCCCTTTGTACAGAAGCTGTGCTCTTAAGTGTTTGTTTGTTTTTTTTTGTTTGTTTGTTTTTGCGGTACGCGGGCCTCTCACTGTCGTGGCCTCTCCCGTTGCGGAGCACGGGCTCAGCGGCCATGGCTCACGGGCCCAGCCGCTCCGCGGCACGTGGGATCTTCCCGGACCGGGGCACGAACCCGCGTCCCCTGCATCGGCAGGCGGACTCGCAACCACTGCGCCACCAGGGAAGCCCTGCTCTTAAGTGTTTGAAATGGATTTATTCTCTTAAGGACCTGGGCTGTGTAAACAGCCTAGAGTAGGACTGAGAGCATTAAGAGCCCTTCCACTAACTTTCATCTAATTAATGCACAATAAAAAATACTTAGTGCAATAACCAGGAAAAAGAAAGAGCCTTCTAGCTTTATAGTTCCATGATGCTATGTAGATTCTACCCTGGTATTTTCTTACAGCTCCTAAAATAAGGTCTTGTAGATGGTACAAGGCAGAATTGCATCATGATTAAGAACAGAGACTTTGAAGTTAGATAGACCCAAGTTCAAAATTCAGCTCTTCCTCGGTTGAGCTACTTGATCTTGCTGTGTTGTCCGTGGACAGGTTGCAAAGCCTCTCTGTGCCTTAGTTTTCCACATCTATAGAGTAAGAAATCATGGTTCCCACTTCATAGGATTGTTGTAAGGGTTAAGTGAGATAAAACATGCAAAGCATAGGGCCTGGAACATAATAAGCCTCCCATAAACAGTTATTATTGACACCATTCAATATTGTTGCTGAATGAATGAAATGAATTCATGGAGTTGATATTAAGAATTGGATAAGCATAAACATGTAATGAACTACAAAGTGCTGTGCTGGTGGGTATGTTATCTATATCCTGGCCTCTACATTCTACGTAAATAATTAGCGATACATGGCTTGATTAAAATTTTTCTTTCATTTCACCTCCATTTTCTGGGGCTGTCACTTTAAGGCTTTACAATGTTGCTACACTGGCCTGCTGGCATGCCAAACATTTGGAGAACGGAGTCCTAGGTATAAGCTTGTAAATATTCTTTACCTCATTTAAATATCCCCAGGTTCTGTAGTCCTCAGTCCCAAATGCTCGAGTCTTTTAATGGAAGTATAGTTAATTTACAATGTTGTGTTAGTTTCAGGTGTACAGCGAAGTGATTCAGTTCTACATATATATTATTTTTCATATTCTTTTCCATGATAGTTTATTCCAGGATATTGAATATAGTTCCCTGTGCTATACAGTAGGACCTTGTCATTCATCTTTTATATAGTTTGTATCTGCTAATCCCAAACTCCTGACTTATCCCTCCCCACCAAGAATCGTAGTAAATGAAATATGATTGGCTAATACGGAAACAATGCATGCTTTTCATGATAAAAATAGCGACTGACATTTATTGAGGACCTGCTATGTGCCAAGCAACGTGCATGTCCACTCTGCAGCTGGGAAAATGGAATCTCAGAGTAGTAAATAAAATGTGGACAGCTGTGGGGCTTCCCTGGCGGCGCAGTGGTTGAGAGTCTGCCTGCCGATGCAGGCGACACGGGTTCGTGCCCCGGTCCGGGAAGATCCCACATGCCGCGGAGCGGCTGGGCCCGTGGGCCATGGCCGCTGAGCCTGCGCGTCCGGAGCCTGTGCTCCGCAACGGGAGGGGCCACAGCGGTGAGAGGCCCGCGTACCGCAAAAAAAATTGCATCAGTGTTTAAAAAAAAAAAAAAAAAAAAAAAAAAAAAAAAATTGTGGCCAACTGGTAAATGACAGAGGCGGGAATTGACTGCCTCCGGAGTGTAGTTTCCAGAGCCCTTCCCACTTACTGCCTCAAGCTGGCCTTGCAGATGCACTGGGTAGGGGGTGACCAAGCCTCAGGGCCCCATTCCTCTCTCTATGGGGATGTTTGTATGGGGCATGCGTGGAGTTTCTAAGTCCCCAGTCCTAATGAGATTACTGTTGAATAGAAACTAAGGTGAAAATCTAGTTCTCCACCCTGAGGATACCAATCAGAGTCCAGGGGCCTTCATTAGTGCTCCATCAGTGTGCAAGGGAAACAAACAGGCACAGACTGAGACAAGGGGTCAGAGGCTGTATTGACTTCATGTTTTTCTGTTTCAATAGGTTTTTTTACTTCTCAAGTTCAATTCTGATTGATCAGTTTTTTTGTTGGTCTTTTAAATGGTTCTGTGAAAATTAGTATTTTGGTTTGACTTACGGTTTAATTCAGCAAGGTTTGAAAGACAACTCATTATATTGGATTATATTAGATTTTCTACAAAGAATTTGGGTTTTTAAAATTTTTTTATTTTATATTAAGTATTTATACAAATGCTTAACAATGTTGTGCTAGTTTCACGTGTACGGCAAAGTGATTGTTATACATGTATCTATTCTTTTTCAAATTCTTTTCCCATTTAGGTTATTACATAATATTGAGCAGAGTTCCCTGTGTTACACAGTAGGTCCTTGTTGGTTATCCATTTTAAATATAGCAGTGTGTACATGTCGATCCCAAACTCTCAATTTATCCTTCCCCTCCCTTTCCCCTTTGGTAACTGTCAGTTTGTTTTCTATGTCTGTGAGTCTGTATCTGTTTTGTAAATAAGTTCATTTGTATCATATTTTAGATTCCACATATAAGCGACATCCTATGATATTTGTTTTTCTCCGACTGACTCCACTTAGCATGATAATCTCTAGGTCCATCCATGTTGCTGCAAACGGCATTATTTCATTCTTTTTTAGGCGTATTGATACTCGATTATATATATGTACCACATCCTCTTTATCCATTCATCATCGACAGATGATGCACATTTAGGCTGCTTCCATGTCTTCGTTATCGTAAACAGCACTATTTTGTGGTATCTTTGTCTGGTTTTGGTATCAGGGTGATGGTGGCCTCATAGAATGAGCTTGGGAGTGTTCCTTCCTCTGCAATTTTTTGGAAGAGCTTCAGAAGGATAGGTGTTAGCTCTTCTCTAAATGTTTGATAGAATTTTCCTGTGAAGCCATCTGGTCCTGGACTTTGTTTGTTGGAAGTTTTTAAGTCACAGGTTCAATTTCATTACTTGTGACTGATCTGTTCATATTTTCTATTTCTTCCTGGTCCAGTCTTGGGAGATTGTACCTCTCTAAGAATTTGTCCATTTCTTCTAGGTTGTCCATTTTATTGGCATAGAGTCTCTTACGATGCTTTGTATTTCTGCGGTATCCATTGTAACGTCTCCTTTTTCATTTCTAATTTTATTGATTTGAGGCTTCTCTCTTTTTTTCTTGATGAGTTTGGCTAAAGGTTTATCAATTTTGTTTATCTTCTCAAAGAACCAGCTTTTAGTTTTATTGACCTTTGCTATTGTTTTCTTTGTGTCTATTTCATTTATTTCTGCTCTGATCTTTATGATTTCTTTCCTTCTGCTAACTTTGGGTTTTGTTTGTTCTTCTTTCTCTAGTTCCTTTAGGTGTAAGTTTAGGTTGTTTGAGATTTTTTTGTTTCCTGAGGTAAGATTATATTGCTATAAACTTCCCTCTTAGAACTGCTTTTACTGCATCCCATGGGTTTTGGATCATTGTGCTTTTATTTCTTCTTTGATTTCTTCAGTGATCTATTGGTTGTTAGTAGCATATTGTTTAGTCCCCATGTGTTTGTGTTTTTTACAATTTTTTTTTTTTCTTATAATTGATTTCCAGCCTCATAGCGTTGTGGTCAAAAAAGGTGCTTGATATGATTTCAATTTTCTTAAATTTACTGAAGCTTGATTTGTGACCCCAGATGTGATCTATGCTGAAGAATGTTCCATGTGCACTTGAGAAGAAAATGTAATCTGCTGTTTTTGGATGGAACGTTCTAAAAATATCAGTTAAATCTATATGGTCTATTGTGTCATTTAAAACTTGTGTTTCCTCTGTTTTGATGATCTGTCCATTGGTGTAGGTGAGGTGTTAAAGTCCCCCACTATTATTGTATTACATTAGCATTTGCCTTATGTATTGAGGTGCTCCTGTGGTGGGTGCATATATATTTATAATTGTTATATCTTCTTCTTGGATCGATCCCTTGGTCATTATGTAGTGTCCTTCTTTGTCTCTTGTAACAGTCTTTATTTTAAAGTCTATTTTGTCTGATATGAGTATTGCTACTCCAGCTTTCTTTTGATTTCCATTTGCATGGAATATCTTTTTCCATCCCCGCACTTTCAGTCTGTACGAGTCCCTAGATCTGAATTGGGTCACTTGTAGACAGCATATACATGGATCTTGTTTTTGTATCCATTCAGCCAGTCCAGGTCTTTTGGTTGGGGCACTTAATCCATTTACATGTTAGGTAATTATCAATATGTATGTTCTTATTGCCATTTTGTTAATTGTTTGGGATTTGTTTATGTAGGTCTTCTTTTCCTCCCCTTCCTCTTTTGTTCTTTTCTCTTGTGATTTTTCTTTTTTATAAGTTGGTCCAATTTTATTGAAATCTGTTACAGGAGACAATTCAAATAGGAACCACTGTCTGTGGTTTTAAGGCCTGTAGAAATCTGAGTTACGTTTTACTGCAAAATATAAAATACATTAATTCAAACTACAGTGTGAAAAGATTTTATTATTAATGAATTGCATGTCCTCATTAAATTAGGTATTTGCAAATGTTTTCCTAAATAGTTACAGCTAATTTAGAGATATCTTTTAAAGTTCAAATAGCTAGTATAAATTTGAGAAAACATACACTTACTGTAACGTGAAAGATGTTCACAGTGAGATACTTCAGCCCCAACTTCACAAACTACTGGAAATTAGAGGATACTTTGTTGCTAGAGGAAAAAAATCTCACTTACATCAGCGAAAATTATACTAGACTACCAGTTTAAAATAAGCAATAGTTCACATAATATTAGAGAAATTCTCTCTTGCCTTACAAATGCAAGATAAATCCTCTAGACTCCCTTCTCTGTAGAGACCACCAGCTCACTACCCAGGCTCTGAAACTTAGCACAGTTAGTTAGGGAAAAAACAAGACAGACTTCTTCAGTATGAGAATTAGCCAAAACATTTCCCGAGGGAAGCATTTCTGATTTTGTTTTTGTTAAGCATTCTCTTGATCTTTAAGCTCTTTTTTTAAAAACAAAACAAACAAACAAAACTCCCACTCAATTCCCAAGATCAGTTTGAAAATGAAAAAAAAAAGATCTGCTGGCTCTCACAGCAACCTTCATCATGTCAAGGCAATTTTAACTCACATCTCCTGATATTTCCTCCGCATTTCCTACTGACAGCGTCCCCCCCCTTGCCCTTAGAGTAGTTGAGGTTCCCTGTAGTACAGACCCTTGGTCTTTTTAGCGTTAGCTAAAACACGTATTTTGAAAAATGTGTTTAGTAAATACCCTTCAAGTCCTGACCTAATTTCCCGATATATAAAGCACATAAGAGGTGGTGTCCCCTGCGACTGTCTAATGCTTACCAACTATTTAGGAAGTTCCCTTGACTCTTTAAGTTTGCCTTTAGAGATTAAAATTCAACGTAGAAAAACAATCAGTTATCAAACATCTATTCCTAATTTAAAGCTACATTATAATAGCAAAACTCCACTTATTAAACTCTATCTATCTCATGCAAACTTAAAATTTTTTAAATAGTCATTCCAAGCCCCAAGGTAGACCATGAACCTATTTAGATGCAAACATGGTAAACACTTAAAAATTTTTTTTTCAAATCTGCCTAAAAGAAGTGTGTTTTTGGCTGATCAACATTATACATGAAGTCTGTTGCTAAGGAACACAATTTTTGACCTGGTAACAGAAATCATTCTGGTAATCTGACACACGACCAAGATGCTAAGACTATAGAATTAAAGTCATCCTTTTGGATTCTGTCCTCTAATAATTTTTAAGTGGAAAACCATGAAGAGGCTTCCAGCTCAGTAGAGACACTGATTAAAGCTTGGTAAAGATGGGCAGGTTTGCAGACCTTGGGTAACGCACATCAAATTCAATAGGCCAAAGGAGTGTGTTTTTCATGATGGGGCTCTCAGCACTCACAGGTTTGGGGCCAGTTTTCCATAGCCTCCTCTCCCAGCATCATAGTCCCGACGATACTCATCTCGTACGTGGCCTCCAGAATGCCCACGGCCATGCTGCCTGCCCTCCTTAAAGCCTGTGTCCCAGTCTGTGTGAATGATCCGGTCATCCAGATGCATTCCATTTATGTACCACATGGCATTTTCTGTATCTCCTCTTGAACAGTGTTCTACAAAGCAGAACCCACATGCTGTTTTCTTCATTTTACCCAGGCCCATGATGATTTTCTCTCTGTCACCACTTTTGCTGAAGAGTTCATAGATCTGTTCTTCAGTTGTGTATAAGAGGAGAGATTTCCAACATGTGGTGTACAGCTTTCCTTCAGTAATTAATTCTTCCTGTTCTTCACTGTCACCCCAGCAGTGCTGGTCCTGGTACTGGCTCAGCTCGACATAGGAGTCGCTGCGCAGCACCTTCAGGAAGCCACCCGACATAGTGCACAATGTGGCCGAGGAGGCCGCCACTGTGAGAATCTTCTCTTGTGATTTGATGACTAACTTTAGCGTTGCGCTTGGATTCCTTTTTTCTTTTTTGTGTGTGTATATCTACTGTAGATTTTTGGTTTGTAGTTACCATAAGGTTTTGATATAGCAATCTATATTTAAACAACATTGTTTTAAGATGCTGGGCTTTTAATTTCCGACGCATCCAATATCCTGCGTTTGTACGCTCCTCTTCTTACGATTGCTGGTTTTGATATCACATTTGTGTGTGGATGATTTCCTACCTTTACCAGTGAGCTTTTCCGTTTGTAATTTTCTTGTTTCTACTTGTGGCCTTTTCTTTTCTACCTAGAGAAGTTCCGTTGGCATTTGTTGCAAAGCTAGTCTGGTGGTGCTGAATTCTCTTAGCGTTTGCTTGTCTGTAAAGCTTTTGATTTCTCTGTCGAATGCTGGGTAGAGTATTCTTGGTTGTAGGTTCTTCCCTTTCATCACTTTACATATACCGTGCCACTCCCTTGTGGCCTGAAGACTTTCTGCTGAGAAGTCAGCTGATAACTTTATGGGAGTTCCCTTGTATGTTATTTGTTGCTTTTAATATTTTTTCTTTGCCTTTAATTTTTGTCAGTTTGATTACTATGTGTCTCGGCTTGTTCTTCCTTGGGTTTATCCTGCCTGGGATTCTCTGCACTTCCTGGACTTGCATGACTGTTTCCTTCCCCATGTTAGGGAAGTTTTCAGCTGTTATCTCTTCAAATATTTTCGCAGGTCGTTTCTCTCTCTCTTCTCCTTCTGGGACCCCTATAATGTGAATGTTGGGGTGTTTAATGTCCCAGAGGTCTCTCAGACTGTCTTTATTTCTTTTCATTCTTTATTCTGTTCTGTGCCAGTGATTTCCACCATTCTGTCTTCCAGCTCACTTATCCGTTCTTCTGCCTCACTTATTCTGCTATTTATTCCTTCTAGTGTATTTTTTATTTCAGTTATTGTATTGTTCATCTCTGTTTGCTTGTCCTTTAGTTCTCCTAGGCCTTTGTTAAACATTTCAGGTATCTTTTCGATACGTGCCTCCATTCTTTTCCCGAGAGAGATCTTGGATCATCTTCAGTATCATTACTCTAAAGTCTTTTCCAGGTAGGTTGTCCATCTCCACTTCATTTAGCTGTTCTTGTAGGTTTTTATCTTGGTCCTTCGTCTGGAACATAATCCTCTGCTGTCTCATTTTGTCTAACTTTCTGTGATTGCAGTTTCTTTTCCGCAGGCTGCAGGGCTGTGGTTCTTTCTTATTGCTTCTGCTGTCTGCCCCCTGGTGGATGAGGCTGTCTAAGAGGCTTGTGCAGGTTTCCTGGTGCAGGTCCCAGTGGTGGACAGAGACATGTCAGGGGGTGTGTTTAGCAAGCAGCTGTGTGCTCAGGAAGACTTTAAGCCGCCTGTCTGCTGATGGGTGTGGCTGTGTTCCTGCCGTGTTGGTTGTTTGGCATGAGGCATCCCAGCACTGGAGCCTACAGGCTGTTGGGTGGTGCCAGGTCTTGGTGAGAAAATGCTGGCCTCTGGGAGGGCTCACACCAATGAGTACTCCCCAGAACTACCACCGCCAGTGTCTCTGTCCCTGCAGTGAGCCACAGCTGCCCCCCGCCTCTGCAGGAGACCCTCCAATACTAGCAGGTAAGTCTGGCTTAGGCTTCTATGAAGCCACTGCTTTTTCCCCCAGGTCCTGGTGCACACAAGAGTGGGGTTTCTGTGCCCTCCAAGAGGCGAGTTTCCGTCTCCCCCAGTCCTGTGGAATTCCTGCGGTCAAACCCTGCTGACCCTCAAAGCCAGATTCTTTGGGGCTCCTCCTTCTGTTGCCAGACCCCCAGGCTGGGGAGGTTGATGTGGGGCTCAGAACTTTCACTCCTGTGGCAGAATTTCTGTAGTAAAATTACTTTCCAGTCTGTGGGTCACCCACCCAGCAGGTATGGAGCTCGATCTTACCGTGGCTGTGCTCCTCCCACCGTCTTGTTGTGGCTTCTTCCTTGTCTTCGGATGTAGGATCTCTTCTTTTTTGATAGGTTCCCTCAGTTTTTGGCTGATGGTTGTTCTGCAGTTAGTTGTGATCTTGGTGTTTTTGTAAAAGAAGAGATGAGCTCACATCCTTCTTCTCCACCATCCTGTCTCCGCCTATAGATTTTCTACCCAGAATTTGATAATGACTCTGTGAGTGTGTTGAACGGGCAGGAAGGAGAAAGCCTTGGGGGATGAGTTACTCGGTAACCTGAACACTGATGTTTGGGTCAGCCTAAAATTGTAATAGAAACGCTTATGAAGTGGAACCGTGCTCAATTGCCATTATCGTAGGTCAAAAATAATTAAATGTAGGCAAATATGTGTAGCTCAACATCATACATGCTAAGCACCCAGAAGGCAAAGATTTCATTAATTTATCTGGCTTTGGTTCCAATCAAGCAACAACTATCTATTCAATATTTATGTGCAAGAGTCTCAGTACAAAGGTGAGAAGAAACAAAATCCTGCCTTCAAGAAGCTCGCATTCCCAGTTGAGATAAGCCACAGATTGTTTGTTAAATGCTAAAGTGAGAAATGATGCTTTCATTGGGAGAATACCTGAGCAAATGCTAAGTGAACAGGCCAGACCAAGCGTGAGCATTTGGGGCTAAAATAACATGTAAAAGATGAGACATATGAATCAAGCAAAATATGACACAGTGAAGGAGGAATGATCAGGCAGGGCATAAAGATGGGAGACATCAAGATGTATTTTGCACACCCAATTTGAACAAGAGACGTTGAAAAACAAGGTTAGAAAGATGAATTAAGGCAGCTTACAATAAGTTTCAGTGTCTTTTATGCCTGTAAGTGCTTTTTACTCCTGTGAGTGGAAATCAGCTGAATCTGTTGAATGAAATAATAAGCGGCTGGATACCAGAGCAAATGGAAAATATATACAAAAGACGTTGTAGCCAGAGTTTACCTATGCAGCTGAGGCACGGAAAAGTTAAGTAACTTGCCCAAGGTCACACAACTAGTCAATGGTAGTCTGACCTTAAGCCCAAGGCAGTCTGGCAGCAAAGTCCCACTATTAAGCACCATGATCCAAGAGATACGTGTACATGGGTCCACACAAAAACTTGTGTTTATTCATAGCATCATTATCCATAAGAGCCAAAAAGTAGAAACAACCCAAATGCCCATCAACTGATGAGTGGATAAACAAAATGTAATATAGCCATACAATGGAGTATTATTCAGCCATAAAAGGAATGAATCATGCCACAACATGGACGAACCTTGAGAACATTACACTAAGGGAAGGAAGCCAGTCACCAAAAAAGAATATGTATACATATATATGTATAACTGAATCACTGTGCTGTACACCTGAAACTAACACAACACTGTAAATCAACTATACTTCAAATAAA
>NW_006777649.1:303740-306932 GCF_000442215.2 Lipotes vexillifer | reverse complement strand
AGAGAGAGAGAGAGGGAGGGAGGGAGGGAGGGAGGGAGGGAGGGAGAACGATTCCATTTGTGCGACATTTCTAGAATAGGCAGTTTCACAAAACAAGAAAGTAGATTAGTGGTTGCCTAGGGCTGCAGGAGTAGGTAATGGGGAGTAACCGCTAATGGGAATGGAGTTGTTTTGGGTTTTTTACAGGGGATGAGGTAATGAAAATGTCCTAAATTTAGACTTTGTTTATGGTTGCATGATTATACTTAAAAAAAAAACCCACCAAACTATAAAATTTAGATGAGTAAATTTTATGGTATGTGAATTATATCTCAAAAAAAGGCATAAACAAAATTTTTAAGTGTGTGAGATGACTACAGGTTATAGTATATACAGTGACGCCCAGGAACCATGGGGAAAAGTGAAAGAGTCAGATACATAGACCTGGAGCTTGTGAACCATCAGTGCCAGATCTGTGGATGTGACAAGTCCCATGGGAGTCCTTCCATGAGAAACACAATATGGAAACCAGTGACAGCTTGTTCTGCCAGGGAGCTGACAGTTCTGTTACCAACTTATATTCTATAGATTCCAGCCCTACTCCAGGTTAGACTGTTGGCTTTCTAGCTGGCCCAAACACGTTAGCATCAGCTGATAAGGATGTACTAAATTTGTTTTGTTTTGCTTTTGTTCTGCAGTTTTTGAAGAGCCGGAAGATCCAAGCAACAGGTCGTTTTTCTCTGAAATCATCTCTTCGATTTCGGACGTGAAGTTCAGCCACAGTGGGAGGTATATCATGACCAGAGACTATCTGACGGTCAAAGTGTGGGATCTCAACATGGAAAACCGCCCCATCGAGACCTACCAGGTACAGACCACCACCCACTAATACGTAGATTGGGTTCCAAATCAGCCCCTGCCTGCAAAGGCTTAGAAAGCAGAAGAATAAAAGACACGTTGAGCCAGTTAAACATCCAGAAATAGCAGGTAGACAGCTCAGTGTAAGTCTGGATAGATCTAGCCTAGAGGAAAGGTCAGGAACCGTGCCCTGAGGTCCCAGTGTTTACAGGCTGGGAAGAGGAAATGGATTTGGCAAGAGAGACTGGAGAAAGTGCCAGTGAGGTAGGACGGAAGCTGAGAGGAGTCCTGGAAGCCAAGTGACGAAACTGTCTCGAGGAGGAGGAAGTCACCAACTGCCCTATGCTGTTGCTGAATCAAGGAAGGACTGAGAAATGGCCAACTGGATTTAGTAACATGGAGATGATCAGGCACCTTAATGAAAGAGTTGTAGGTGAAGTGGCAGGAATGAATGTCTGATTGCAGTGGGTTCAAGAGAGACTGTAACTAGAGGATGGGAAACGTAGTGAAATTTTTTTTTAATTAATTAATTTAAGTTATTTATTTTTGGCTGCTTTGGGTCTTTGCTGCTGCGCGAGCTTTCTCTAGTTGCAGTGAGCAGGGGGCTACTCTTCTTCGTGGTGCACAGGCTTCTCATTGCGGTGGCTTCTCTTGTTGCGGAGCACGGGCTTTAGGCACGCGGGCTTTAGTAGTTGTGGCACGCGGGCTCAGTAGTTGCGGCACGCAGGCTCTAGAGTGCAGGCTCAGTAGTTGTGGCGCACGGGCTTAGTTGCTCTGTGGCATGTGGGGTCTTCCCGGACAAGGGCTCGAACCTGTGTCCCCTGCATTGGCAGGCAGATTCTTAACCACTGCACCACCAGGGAAGCCCTGTAGTGAAATTTTGAAAGAGATTTTGTTCTGAAGAGGAATAGAGAAATGGGGTAGTAGCTGGCATGGAATGCAGGATTGAGGAAGTCATCACAGCTTGTTTTATGCTGATTGATAATTGATTGAAGCAGTCAGCTTCTCGAGGGAATAGATTCCACTGCAGAATTGGACTTAGATGAGGTGGGCAATTCATCCGTCAAAGGAAAGAGAAAAGCGTAAATAGCTACAGATGCAGTAGGTTTGGCAATTTTGTGATGGGAACATACAGATGGTTTCTTCTTATTGCTTCTATTTTCCAGTAAAATAAGAAGCAAGGTCATTAGCTGAGTGAGAAGGAAGAGAGTGAATTGACTAGGGCAGTAGAGCAGGGTTGCTCAGGGATCCACTTGAGGTTTATATTATTGATTTAAAGTGAGACTAATCTGTGTGACTGTGTGTTTTTTCCCAGCCACATTCACCTGCTTGGTACGGGTGAGGAAGAGCAGAAAGTTAGATTTAACCAGTGATGGGGTTTTGCCAAGGGAGTACAATGGAAGGAGGGAGAAAAGCAAGTTTGTTGAAGGTATCTATTAAGAGAGTGATTGATTGATTGGCCGAATCTAAGGTAGGTTATAAGGGGAATGAAGAATTGATAGAATCAAGATACTAAAGGTCAGGAACTAAAATGATAGGAAGTAGCAAGAGTGATACTTACTAAACACGTACAGTTTTATAGTAATGACAAGGCTCATAATATGACCCAGAAAGCAAAGGACAAAACGCACTGAAAATGATGAGGCCAAGTAAACAAGAGCCCAGAGTATTCGAATCGCTAAGAATGATGGCAGGGATGGCGATGGAAGAGAGATTGAGGCGCTAGAGTGGCTTCCAGGAATGGGGTAGAGGGGCTGAGAACTGTTGATGACTGTAAGAAGGATGGGTAGCAGGAAGTCATGTTGGATGGCATGACTTGGAAGGAGCTGAGGACCCGAGACAGGAATGATGATTGTCCTGAGCAGCACGGAGCCCACCCACCTTGGCACACGAGGGCAGAAGCCCAGCCGCCACGTGAGTGGCCTCAGGAGAAGCAGGAAACGGAGGTTGAGGACACCGAGGACTTTGATGGCTGACCGTGAAGCTGTGAAAAGGTTTGGGGGCCAGAATTCAAGACCACAGATGTGGTCGAGGTAGTTTGGTTACCCCTGTGTGTTTGCGTTCTCATTGTCCCCCACATGCTGCCCTCAGGCTCCCGCTACATGCTGCCCTCAGGCTCCCGCTCACAGCCCTCACCTTCAGCACAGGGCTAGAGCAGACAGGAGTGTCCCCCTCCAGCTGCGCAGTCAAACCATCTGGTGTTACCATCCCTTAGTACGAAAGCGATGGCGGTGGGAACTAGAACCTGACTGACAGGGGTGTGGCCTGCTGCAGAGCCGCGCTTAGAGAAAAGTAGATTAGATTAGGCTACACAGTGGGGAGAGCAATTACTACTTTTATTTATTTTAGGGAAAG
>NW_006777649.1:299256-303620 GCF_000442215.2 Lipotes vexillifer | reverse complement strand
GAAAGACTTTTAGAACAAAGCTAGCTAGCTGTGACATGAAGTCACCAGCATTTTAAGATCATGCTTCTCAAATCGTGTTTACCTAGTAGTAGACGTAGCCATCTTCTTTGTAGAACACTGAGGAAGAGCTCTCATAGCCCATTATTGAAATTAAATACTACAAAAAGTATTTAACTTATTTTAGATGACATATTTCAAAGCAATTTAGTTGTTTATATACCGTATCAGATGGTAATATAGTATATCAAAGATGGTAGGCAAACTGAGTGAGTGAGTGTCTTGAAGAAAATTGTAAGGACTGGTCCAGTGGGAAGGAATTCCATCAATTATTACTGCCTTTTCCCTGGGCAGGGAGACAGGTGATACTCTTTTGTATCTTCATACGTCCATCAACTCATCTCAAGCACGTTTCTGGGAATAAGAAACTGTAGACTTAAGTATGATGAGCTATGTTCACGTTTTCCCGTAGACCAGGGGCTGACAGACAGACTGTGACCTGTGGAGCCAAATCCAGCCCCCCATCTGTTTTTGTAAAAGAAATTTTATTGAAATACAGCCACACCTGATCATTTCCCTATGGCTGTTTTCATGCCACAACGGCAGAGTTGGGTCGTCGTGACAGAAACCATATGGCTCACAAAGCCTAAAATGTTTACTGTGTGATCCTTTACAGGATAAGTTTGTCAACCCCTGAAATAGAAGAACAAACCAACAGAATTTAATCGTGCTACAGGCCTCACAGTGGTCTATCAACCATACAGTAGCAGGCTCCCAGAAGTACATGATTTGAGAACCCCTCTGTGTCAAGAAGGCCATCCCCGAGCTCATAGGAACATAGCATAGAAACACTTTTTGCCACATGAAGAGAGAAGCATCAAATAGGACCACGAGTCTTAAGTTTTCCTTTACTCTGCTGTCTAGATGTTTGTTTCTCATGTCAGTATCTTACCTTTTTCTCTCTTCTGATGGAAAAAAAGCCCATCTTCTCTGCCTAAGAGTTTTCTTTGTTTTACAACAGAATATATACGCAACATACCTTCATAGTGTAATAGATCATCTTTTCCTGTAGAGGCCCTCAGTTGGAGGTAGTCAGGAACTTCCCAGAACTGCTCCACACTGTTGGTAGGAATGTAAACAGGTACAGCCACTATGGAGAACAGTCTGAAGGTTCCTTAAAGAACTAAAAATAGAGTTACCATATGATCTGTCAATCTCACTCTCGGGAATATATCCAGAGAAAACCGTAATATGAAAAGATACATGCACCCCAATGTTCGCTGCAGCACTGTTTACAATAGCCAAGGCATGGAAGTGACCTAAATGTCCATCATCTGTCGATGATGAATGGATAAAGAAGATGTGATACATATATATAATGGAATATCAGTAAGCCTAAAAAAAGAATGAAATAATGCCATTTGCAGCAACATGGATGGACCTAGAGATTATCATACTAAGTAAAGTAAGTTAGAAAGAGAAAGACAAATATCGTATGATATCGCTTATATGGGGAATCTAAAATATGACACAAATGAACTTATCTACAAAACAGAGACAGACAGACTCCAGAGAACAGACCTGTGGTTGCTAAGGGGGAGAGGGAGTGGGGGAGGGATGGATTGAGAGTTTGGGATTGACATATACACACAGTACTATATATAAGATAGATAACCAGCACGGACCTACTGTATATATAGCACAGGGAACTCTACTCAATATCATGTAATAACCTATATGGGAAAAGAATCTGAAAAAACAATTATATCTATGTGTGTGTGTGTGTATAATTAAGAGAATCACTTTGCTGTACACCTGAAATTAAAATAACAAACAAACATTTTAAATCAGCTAAACTTAAAAAAAAAAAAAAAAAAAAAAAAGATGGTGCATCAAATAAATAAAAAGTCTCAGGAAAATAATGAGAAAAAAAAAAAAAAAGTGCTCCATAACAGATAAGAGGAAGCAGTAGGGGGAGATAAGACTGAAAATAGGATCGATTTTGCCTGTCTTTTTCCTCCACAAAGTAGGAGATCCGGAGTACGAGGATAATAAATTTGGCTCCCGTCGCCCACTGCACTAATTCCATCTTGACATCCTTCCCCTTCAGAAGCCCCACTCCTCTTCCTCTTCTCCCTCTATCACACAGAACTTGGAAGCAAGTCAATGATAAAATCAAGAGGCAAGAACCAGGCTTGCTTTCTAGAAAAGAGACAGATTCTTGAGGTCAGGGTCCTCCAACCATCAGAAGAAAAGTTCGACCCCCAATTTATGCCGTTACCTCCACCATCAGTGTCTTCCAAGGAAATAGTCTGTGCTGATTTGGGAGAGGGGGAATTATAGTCAAGACCAGGGTTAGGCAAACCATGACTCAGAGGCCCATCCTGTCTGCCACCTATCTTTGTAAATGAAGTTTTATTGGAACACAACTCCCACTCATTTGTTTACGTATTATAGCTGCTTTTGCATAGCAAGGGTAGAGTTGGGTGGTTGCTATATGGCCCACAAAGTGTAATTATTTACCATCTGGGCCTTTATAGAAAAAGTTTGTCAAGACCTGGAATCAGCTCTCTCTTTGTCCCAGGACTCTCTTCTGCTTTGCTCAAGGATTCTTAATGATAACTAGAGATCTTCAACAAGCAGAAATGGCCCTACAAACGATAAAACCGCCTTCCAGATCAGATCTGAGCCCCTTCCAACATGCGCAAAAGGTGGAGGAAGGGAAGGACAATGACTTAATTTATAGCAGAGTTCCCAAGCTCAAGACACAAGCCTCGCCCTTACATCCCATTACCTAACAAAGCCAAAAGCCCAGCTGCAGATGGATTCTCTTGTCGCTATAGCACTGAAGCAGATAGCCTGACAAGGCCCAGAACTGTTTGGGAACAAGAGAGTAAAGGTGGAGGAAATTAATTTGCAGACTTAGAAATCCTTACACTGTCCAAATAACTCAGAGAGCTTTTCAAATACCCAGAACAGCTAATGGAACAAGGAACGAACCTGACCTCACTCCTCTGCCCAGGGCTAAGCACACAGCTGAGCCTCTGAGCTCAGCATCCAACAGAACTCTGGGGTCGAGGAGAGGGGCCTAGGCTGCAGGAAAAGGGAGACTGAACCATCCCTGTCCATCTAAACAAAGTCAAACAGCGCTTTTCATAACGTCCCTCTGCCTTCACCCAATTTTAGCTCCCTCTTGGCCTCACCTCCGTTCCCAGCTCCTGTCTAGGACTGAGACCCCACGTTAAGGCGAGGCCAATGGGGCAGAGCCAGTGGGAGCTAGATTGCTAGAGAAGGCAAGCGTGTGTGTGTGCTCCAGAACCCAGATCCCGGGTTCACTTCCCATCCTGTCATTTCCTTTCCCGTGTGATCTCGGACAAATGGTGTCATAGCCGTTACTTCATCCTCCGTTAAAGCGAAGAGAATGACAACACCTACATCCTAAGACGATGTTAGAGATGAAATAAGACTCTATGGATAAAGCGCCTGGCTAATAATAACAAGCTGGCGTATTATGTATGCCTGTTATAATTACCAGTCCCTATGACAGAGCTCAGGAAGAATTCAAAATTGCACCCAGATTACTACCCTCCAAGCCCTAATCCGCAGCCTATTTGCCATCTTCACCTGAGTTGCTGAATGAATGCAGCTGGAGAAAAACACCCAACCGTGCTGACCGGATGCATTTAAAATTCACATCCAGGGCTTCCCTGGTGGCGCAGTGCTTGAGAGTCCGCCTGCCGATGCAGGAGACGCGGGGTCGTGCCCCGTTTCGGGAGGATCCCGCATGCCGCGGAGCGGCTGGGCCCGTGAGCCATGGCCGCTGGGCCTGCGCGTCCGGAGCCTGTGCTCCGCAAATGGGAGAGGCCACAACAGTGAGAGGCCCGCATAACGCAAGGAAAAAAAAAAAAAAAATTCACATCCAACAACCTCAGGCAGCCCTCGGTGCCTTCCAGAAACCCTGCACTGTTTCCCAACTACCCCCTCCCCTTCCTCACTCTCAGCTGATAACCTTGCTTCTTATTTCACTGAAAAATAGAAAGAGGAGAAAACTGCTGCATACCCCAGGGCTGCGCCATGCACATCACATCACATCAGAGTCTACTGGATGGGCTCCCTTTGCATAGACATCTCCAAATTATAGACCCCCAAAATGAACATGGCAACTCCATCTTTCCACCTGCTCAAGAGAAAGATGCAGGAGCCCCTCTTTGACTCCTGTTTTCCTCCCCACACTTCACAGTGGGTCCGTCCCCAAGTCCCATCAGCTCTCCTGCCAAACGTGTCGAGAATCCGACCACCTCCCACCACTGCCCGCTCTGGTCCAAGCCGTCATCTATCACCCAGGTTATACCTAGCCTCCCTGCCTT